>NW_022987483.1:0-21587 GCF_902827165.1 Trematomus bernacchii | reverse complement strand
ATTCCCTATCAGGACTCATAACTGTCATGTATCTCATTTCCCTATCACTCATCCTCTCATTCATTCTGTCTCATTTCCCTATCAGGACTCATAATGCTGTCTCATTCCCTATCAGGACTCATAACGCTGTCCTCATTCCCTATCAGTAACGACCTCATACCATAATGCTGACTCATTCCCTATCAGGACTCATAATGCTGACTCATTCCCTATCAGGACTCATAATGCTGACTCATTCCCTATCAGGACTCATAATGCTGACTCATTCCCTATCAGGACTCATAATGCTGACTCATTCCCTATCAGGACTCATAATGCTGTCTCATTCCCTATCAGGACTCATAATGCTGACTCATTCCCTATCAGGACTCATAAACGCTGTCTCATTCCCTATCAGGACTCATAATGCTGTCTCATTCCCTATCAGGACTCATAATGCTGTCTCATTCCCTATCAGGACTCATAACGCTGACTCATTCCCTATCAGGACTCATAACGCTGTCTCATTCCCTATCAGGACTCATAATGCTGTCTCATTCCCTATCAGGACTCATAACGCTGTCTCATTCCCTATCAGACTCATAATGCTGACTCATTCCCTATCAGGACTCATAACGCTGTCTCATTCCCTATCAGGATCTAATGCTGAATCATTCCTATCAGGACTCATAACGCTGTCTCATTCCCTCATACTCATAACGCTGTCTCATTCCCTATCAGGACTCATAACGCTGTCTCATTCCCTATCAGGACTCATAATGCTGTCTCATTCCCTATCAGGACTCATAACGCTGTCTCATTCCCTATCAGGACTCATAATGCTGTCTCATTCCCTATCAGGACTCATAACGCTGTCTCATTCCCTCTCAGGACTCATAACGCTGTCTCATTCCCTATCAGGACTCATAATGCTGTCTCATTCCCTATCAGGACTCATAATGCTGTCTCATTCCCTATCAGGACTCATAATGCTGTCTCATTCCTCTCAGGACTCATAACTGTCTCATTCCCTATCAGGACTCATAATGCTGACTCATTCCCTATCAGGACTCATAATGCTGTCTCATTCCCTATCAGGACTCATAATGCTGTCTCATTCCCTATCAGGACTCATAATGCTGTCTCATTCCCTATCAGGACTCATAATGCTGTCTCATTCCTCTCAGGACTCATAACGCTGTCTCATTCCCTATCAGGACTCATAATGCTGACTCATTCCTATCAGGACTCATAACGCTGTCTCATTCCCTATCAGGACTCATAATGCTGTCTCATTCCCTATCAGGACTCATAATGCTGTCTCATTCCCTATCAGGACTCATAATGCTGTCTCATTCCCTATCAGGACTCATAACGCTGACTCATTCCCTATCAGGACTCATAACGCTGTCTCATTCCCTATCAGGACTCATAATGCTGACTCATTCCCTATCAGGACTCATAACGCTGTCTCATTCCCTATCAGGACTCATAATGCTGACTCATTCCCTATCAGGACTCATAACGCTGTCTCATTCCCTATCAGGACTCATAATGCTGACTCATTCCCTATCAGGACTCATAACGCTGACTCATTCCCTATCAGGACTCATAACGCTGTCTCAATCCCTCTCAGGACTCATAACGCTGTCTCATTCCCTCTCAGGACTCATAACGCTGACTCATTCCCTATCAGGACTCATAACGCTGTCTCATTCCTATCAGGACTCATAACGCTGTCTCAATCCCTATCAGGACTCATAATGCTGACTCATTCCCTATCAGGACTCATAATGCTGACTCATTCCCTATCAGGACTCATAATGCTGTCTCATTCCCTATCAGGACTCATAACGCTGACTCATTCCCTATCAGGACTCATAACGCTGTCTCATTCCCTATCAGGACTCATAATGCTGACTCATTCCCTATCAGGACTCATAACGCTGTCTCATTCCCTATCAGGACTCATAACGCTGTCTCATTCCCTATCAGGACTCATAATGCTGTCTCATTCCCTCTCAGGACTCATAATGCTGACTCATTCCCTATCAGGCTATCATAAGCTGTCTCATTCCCTATCAGGACTCATAACGCTGACTCATTCCCTATCAGACTCATAACGCTTCTCATTCTCTATCAGGACTCTAATGCTACTCATTCCCTATCAGGACTCATCGCTGACTCATTCCCTATCAGGACTCATAGCTGACTCATTCCCTATCAGACTCATAAGCTGTCTCATTCCCTATCAGGACTCATAATGCTGTCTCATTCCCTATCAGGACTCATTGCTGTCTCATTCCCTATCAGGACTCATAATGCTGTACTCATCCCTATCAGGACTCATACGCTGTCTCTCATTCCCTATCAGGACTCATAATGCTGTCTCATTCCCTATCAGGACTCATAACGCTGTCTCATTCCCTATCAGGACTCATAACGCTGACTCATTCCCTATCAGGACTCATAATGCTGACTCATTCCCTATCAGGACTCATAATGCTGCTGACATTCCCTATCAGGACTCATAACGCTGTCTCATTCCCTCTCAGGACTCATAATGCTGACTCTTCCTATCAGGACTCATACGCGTCTCATTCCCTATCAGGACTCATACGCTGACTCATTCCCTATCAGGACTCATAACGCTGTCTCATTCCCTATCAGGACTCATAATCTGACTCATCCCTATCAGGACTCATAACGCTGGTCTCATTCCCTATCAGGACTCATAATGCTGTCTCATCCCTATCTCAGGACTCATAAACGCTGTCTCATTCCCTATCAGGACTCATAACGCTGTCTCATTTCCCTATCAGGACTCATAACGCTGTCTCATTCCCTATCAGGACTCATAATGCTGTCTCAATCCCTATCAGGACTCATAACGCTGTCTCATTCCCTATCAGGACTCATAACGCTGTCTCATTCCCTATCAGGACTCATAATGCTGTCTCATTCCCTATCAGGCCTCATAATGCTGTCTCATTCCCCTATCAGGACTCATAATGCTGTCTCATTCCCTATCAGGACTCATAATGCTTCATCCCTCTCAGGACTATAAGCTGACTCATTCCTATCAGGACTCATAACGCTGTCTCATTCCCTATCAGGACTCATAATGCTGTCTCATATCAGGACTCATAATGCTGTCTCATTCCCTATCAGGACTCATAACGCTGTCTCATTCCCTATCAGGACTCATAACGCTGACTCATTCCCTATCAGGACTCATAATGCTGACTCATTCCCTATCAGGACTCATAATGCTGTCTCATTCCCTATCAGGACTCATAATGCTGACTCATTCCCTATCAGGACTCATAACGCTGTCTCATTCCCTATCAGGACTCATAATGCTGTCTCATTCCTATCAGGACTCATAACGCTGTCTCATTCCCTCTCAGGACTCATAATGCTGTCTCATTCCCTATCAGGACTCATAATGCTGACTCATTCCCATCAGGACTCATAATGCTGTCTCATTCCTATCAGGACTCATAACGCTGTCTCATTCCCTATCAGGACTCATAACGCTGTCTCATTCCCTCTCAGGACTCAATGCTGTCTCATTCCCTATCAGGACACATAGCGCTGTCTCATTCCCTATCAGGACTCATAATGCTGTCTCATTCCCTATCAGGACTCATAATGCTGACTCATTCCCTCTCAGGACTCATAATGCTGACTCATTCCCTATCAGGACTCATAACGCTGTCTCATTCCCTATCAGGACTCATAACGCTGTCTCATTCCCTATCAGGACTCATAATGCTGACTCATTCCCTATCAGGACTCATAATGCTGACTCATTCCCTCTCAGGACTCATAATGCTGACTCATTCCCTATCAGGACTCATAACGCTGTCTCATTCCCTATCAGGACTCATAATGCTGTCTCATTCCCTCTCAGGACTCATAATGCTGTCTCATTCCCTATCAGGACTCAATGCTGTCTCATTCCCTATCAGGACACATAGCGCTGTCTCATTCCCTATCAGGACTCATAATGCTGTCTCATTCCCTATCAGGACTCATAATGCTGACTCATTCCCTCTCAGGACTCATAATGCTGACTCATTCCCTATCAGGACTCATAACGCTGTCTCATTCCTTCTCAGGACTCATAATGCTGACTCATTCCCTATCAGGACTCATAATGCTGACTCATTCCTCTCAGGACTCATAATGCTGACTCATTCCCTATCAGGACTCATAACGCTGTCTCATTCCCTATCAGGACTCATAATGCTGTCTCATTCCCTCTCAGGACTCATAATGCTGTCTCATTCCCTATCAGGACTCATAATGCTGACTCATTCCCTATCAGGACTCATAACGCTGTCTCATTCCCTATCAGGACTCATAACGCTGTCTCATTCCCTCTCAGGACTCAATGCTGTCTCATTCCCTATCAGGACACATAGCGCTGTCTCATTCCCTATCAGGACTCATAACGCTGTCTCATTCCCTCTCAGGACTCAATGCTGTCTCATTCCCTATCAGGACTCATAACGCTGTCTCATTCCCTCTCAGGACTCATAATGCTGTCTCATTCCCTCTCAGGACTCATAATGCTGTCTCATTCCCTCTCAGGACTCATAATGCTGAGCAGGAAGGACCTGTAGAGACACATAACGCTGACTCATTCCCTCTCAGGACTCATAATGCTGACTCATTCACTATCAGGACTAGGGTTGCAAAATTCCGGGAATTTTCAAAGATGGAAACTTTCCATGGGAATAAACTGAGAATTTTCTAAATGTAAGGTTGGCTCTTCATAGGGAACTTAAATATAGTTGGGGAAAGTATATTTTAGCATAATCTTGACTAAAACAAACAGATGCCATTCAAGTACACTTGAATATCCATGCCATAGCACACTGCTTACTGCATGGCTATTGAGACCACACAAAGGGTCGCAACAGGCTCACTAATGTGAGAGTGGAACAACTGGTTGGCATTCGGGCAAACCTAAGGCTCTCTGAGCCGGACACAGAGCCATCCTCAACAAGGCTGGACAGTGACACTGAAGAGGAAGAGGAAGAGTGTGACGTTGATGAGGCCCAGGAAGAGGAAGAGTGTGATGTTGATGAGGCCCAGGAAGAGGAAGAGTGTGATGTTGATGAGGCCCAGGAAGAGCCCGTTGACTGAAAGGGTTTAGCAAAAATGCAGAGGACCGCTTGAAGGAAGATTTGCATGTTTAATGGGACTGGAGGGAGAAGGGCTCTTTTCATTTCACATGTTGAATGGGACTTTGTGGGGATTTTTGGATAGGGGTGCATTTTTGTTCATTTTTTAATGAGTGGGGTTGGGGGGGATGAGTAATATTTAACTCAACATTCCTGTTTTCGTTCATCAATGAAACAAATAATTGTTCAATAAAATAATTAAAACTTGTTCTGTTCTACTTAAAGTGGACCTATCATGCTATATTTGAACAATATATTGTAGGGCCATACCTATATAAGGTATATTTATACGTTTCTGTTTTCAAAATACCAAACAGATCATGCATTTTAGCCATGCCTCATTTCGCTCTATGTGCTGTTTGCTGTCTACGGGTCTGATTCTGCTGACCACGCCCCCCTGCAGGAGAGGGGAGACGTGCTCTGATCAGCTGCTGGGCTGTCAGAAGAGGGGGAGAAAAAGAGATCTCCGTCCTCCGTGTTTTATTATATAGAGTCGTTATTCATTTGTTTTAAAGCTCAATAAATAAGAAGACCTTTGACCGGCACTTTTCTAATTTTGTCCGGAAGATTTAAACTTTAACGGACATCTTGACCGGCGAAAGAAACTGCAACTGAAACTCTGCCGCACGGTCCCCTGGTTCCTTGGAAGAGGCGGAGAGGTGGGTGTTTGTCATCTGCTGGTGGACTAACCGGAGAGAATTACAGTGCTTGCCTCGACGGGGAGGGATTGCATTGAATTAAAGCAGCAGGAGCAAACGCTTGCCTCGGGGAGGGAGAAAGAAAGCCACAGCGGAGAATAAACAGAAGGGTAACCATGGTAACTATGGGCGGGAAGTCTTCTTCGCTGCTTTTGTGGCAGACTACAGCGCCACGTACAGGCCTGGCATATGTACTACAGCGTCTCCAGCGCTTTCGAACGGCAATGGCCGTGGCTGTCTCCTCCTGATTGGTGGAGTTGGCCCAATAGCCGTAGCGGCACCGTCCTGACGTCAGGACAGTGTTCAAATCTGGATCAGTTTTTATCAGATCCGTTGCAGCCCCTTTTTTAGAGATTTGGGTATGGAGGAAAATAGAGAGGGTTGTGTTTTCTGACACTTGGTGAGTTCCCTGGAACACCGGGGACACATATTCATGTAGAAAAGACGTACACAAGTGCATTTTGAATGATAGGTCCCATTTGAAAAAAAAAAAAAAAATCTGTTGAAATGTCATGTTTTTTGTTTAATTTTGCATCGAATATTTCCAAAATTCCCCAGCTTAACTTCCCATGGAAACGTTCCGCCCCTTTGCAACCCTAATCAGGACTCATAGTGCTGACTCATTCCCTTTCAGGACTCATAATGCTGAGTCATTCACTATAATGATTCATAGTGCTGACTCATTCCCTATCAGGACACATAATGCTGAGCAGGAAGGACCTGTAGAGACACATAACGCTGACTCATTCCCTCTCAGGACTCATAATGCTCTCTCATTCCCTCTCAGGACTCATAATGCTGACTCATTCCCTATCAGGACTCATAACGCTGACTCATAATGCTGACTCATAACGCTGACTCATAACGCTGACTGATAATGCTGACTCATAACGCTGACTCATAATGCTGACTCATAATGCTGACTGATAATGCTGACTCATAACGCTGACTCATAACGCTGACTCATAACGCTGACTCATAACGCTGACTCATAACGCTGACTCATAACGCTGACTGATAATGCTGACTCATAACGCTGACTCATAACGCTGACTCTTAATGCTGACTCATCGGTGTTTGAGGACTCATTCCTCACCCGTCGCTCTCGGTGGTATACACCACAGGAACCCTGCTCTCGCCCTCGATGCCCAGCTCGCTCTGCACCGCCTCCAGGTTCCTCTCGAACGTGTCCACGCTGCCGATGTTGAACCACACGAACATCTAAGAATAATAAAGCTTTATTTAGACAGCACTCATCATGCAGCTCAGAGCGCTTTAGACAGCACTCATCATGCAGCTCAGAGCGCTTTAGACAGCACTCATCATGCAGCTCAGAGCGCTTTAGACAGCACTCATCATGCAGCTCAGAGCGCTTTAGAAAGCACTCATCATGCAGAAAGCACTCATCATGCAGCTCAGAGTGCTTTAGACAGCACTCATCATGCAGCTCAGAGCGCTTTAGACAGCACTCATCATGCAGCTCAGAGCGCTTTAGACAGCACTCATCATGCAGCTCAGAGCGCTTTAGAAAGCACTCATCATGCAGCTCAGAGCGCTTTAGAAAACACTCATCATGCAGCTCAGAGCGCTTTAGACAGCACTCATCATGCAGCTCAGAGCGCTTTAGACAGCACTCATCATGCAGCTCAGAGCGCTTTAGACAGCACTCATCATGCAGCTCAGAGCGCTTTTAGAAAGCACTCAGAGCGCTTTAGAAGCACTCATCATGCAGCTCAGAGTGCTTTAGACAGCACTCATCATGCAGCTCAGAGCGCTTTAGACAGCACTCATCATGCAGCTCAGAGCGCTTTAGACAGCACTCATCATGCAGCTCAGAGCGCTTTAGAAAGCACTCATCATGCAGCTCAGAGCGCTTTAGAAAGCACTCATCATGCAGCTCAGAGAGCGCTTTTAGACAAGCACTCATCATGCAGCTCAGAGCGCTTTAGACAGCACTCATCATTGCAGCTCAGAGCGCTTTAGACAGCACTCATCATGCAGCTCAGAGCGCTTTAGACAGCACTCATCATGCAGCTTCAGAGCGCTTTAGACAAGCACTCATCATGCAGCTCAGAGCGCTTTAGACAGCACTCATCATGCAGCTCAGAGCGCTTTAGACAGCACTCATCATGCAGCTCAGAGCGCTTTAGACAGCACTCATCATGCAGCTCAGAGCGCTTTAGGACAGCACTCATCATGCAGCTCAGAGCGCTTTAGACAGCACTCATCATGCAGCTCAGAGCGCTTTAGAAGCACTCATCATGCAGCTCAGAGCGCTTTAGACAGCACTCATCATGCAGCTCAGAGCGCTTTAGACAGCACTCATCATGCAGCTCAGAGCGCTTTAGAAAGCACTCATCATGCAGCTCAGAGTCTGCTTATAGGACAGCACTCATCATGCAGCTCAGAGCGCTTTAGAAAACACTCATCATGCAGCTCAGAGCGCTTTAGACAGCACTCATCATGCAGCTCAGAGCGCTTTAGAAAACACTCATCATGCAGCTCAGAGCGCTTTAGAAAGCACTCATCATGCAGCTCAGAGCGCTTTAGAAAGCACTCATCATGCAGCTCAGAGCGCTTTAGAAAGCACTCATCATGCAGCTCAGAGCGCTTTAGAAAGCACTCATCATGCAGCTCAGAGCGCTTTAGAAAGCACTCATCATGCAGCCTCAGAGCGCTTTAGAAAACACTCATCATGCAGCTCAGAGCGCTTTAGAAAGCACTCATCATGCAGCTCAGAGCGCTTTAGAAAACACTCATCATGCAGCTCAGAGCGCTTTAGAAAGCACTCATCATGCAGCTCAGAGCGCTTTAGACAGCACTCATCATGCAGCTCAGAGCGCTTTAGACAGCACTCATCATGCAGCTCAGAGCGCTTTAGACAGCACTCATCATGCAGCTCAGAGCGCTTTAGAAAGCACTCATCATGCAGCTCAGAGCGCTTTAGACAGCACTCATCATGCAGCTCAGAGCGCTTTAGAAAGCACTCATCATGCAGCTCAGAGCGCTTTAGAAAACACTCATCATGCAGCTCAGAGCGCTTTAGAAAGCACTCATCATGCAGCTCAGAGCGCTTTAGACAGCACTCATCATGCAGCTCAGAGCGCTTTTAGACAGCACTCATCATGCAGCTCAGAGCGCTTTAGAAAACACTCATCATGCAGCTCAGAGCGCTTTAGAAAGCACTCATCATGCAGCTCAGAGCGCTTTAGACAGCACTCATCATGCAGCTCAGAGCGCTTTAGAAAGCACTCATCATGCAGCTCAGAGCGCTTTAGACAGCACTCATCATGCAGCTCAGAGCGCTTTAGAAAGCACTCATCATGCAGCTCAGAGCGCTTTAGACAGCACTCATCATGCCAGCTCAGAGCGCTTTAGACAGCACTCATCATGCAGCTCAGAGCGCTTTAGAAAGCACTCATCATGCAGCTCAGAGCGCTTTAGAAAGCACTCATCATGCAGCTCAGAGCGCTTTAGACAGCACTCATCATGCAGCTCAGAGCGCTTTAGACAGCACTCATCATGCAGCTCAGAGCGCTTTAGACAGCACTCATCATGCAGCTCAGAGCGCTTTAGACAGCACTCATCATGCAGCTCAGAGCGCTTTAGACAGCACTCATCATGCAGCTCAGAGCGCTTTAGAAAACACTCATCATGCAGCTCAGAGCGCTTTAGACAGCACTCATCATGCAGCTCAGAGCGCTTTAGACAGCACTCATCATGCAGCTCAGAGCGCTTTAGAAAACACTCATCATGCAGCTCAGAGCGCTTTAGACAGCACTCATCATGCAGCTCAGAGCGCTTTAGAAAGCACTCATCATGCAGCTCAGAGCGCTTTAGAAAACATCACACGTTAGAAATAAACAAGATATCCCCCTCAGATGTGAAGAACCTAACATCTGAGCAGGCCGAGAGACACAAGGAGGACCAACAGACACAAGGAGGACCAACAGACACAAGGAGGACCAACAGACACAAGGAGGACCAACAGACACAAGGAGGACCAACAGACACAAGGAGGACCAACAGACACAAGGAGGACCAACAGACACAAGGAGGACCAACAGACACAAGGAGGACCAACAGAAACAAGGAGGACCAACAGACACAAGGAGGACCAACAGACACAAGGAGGACCAACAGACACAAGGAGCACCAACAGACACAAGGAGGACCAAACAGGAGCACCAACAGACACAAGGAGGACCAACAGACACAAGGAGCACCAACAGACACAAGGAGGACCAACAGACACAAGGAGGACCAACAGACACAAGGAGGACCAACAGACACAAGGAGGACCAACAGACACAAGGAGGACCAACAGACACAAGGAGACCAAAACAAGGAGGACCAACAGACACAAGGAGGACCAACAGACACAAGGAGGACCAACAGACACAAGGAGGACCAACAGACACAAGGAGGACCAACAGACACAAGGAGGACCAACAGACACAAGGAGCACCAACAGACACAAGGAGGACCAACAGGAGCACCAACAGACACAAGGAGGACCAACAGACACAAGGAGCACCAACAGACACAAGGAGGACAAACAGACACAAGGAGGACCAACAGACACAAGGAGGACCAACAGACACAAGGAGGACCAACAGACACAAGGAGGACCAACAGACACAAGGAGGACCAACAGACACAAGGAGGACCAACAGACACAAGGAGGACAACAGAAACAAGGAGGACCAACAGACACAAGGAGGACCAACAGACACAAGAGGACCAACAGACACAAGGAGCACCAACAGGAGCACCAAGGCAGACCAACAGGAGGACCAACAGACACAAGGAGCACCAACAGACACAAGGAGCACCAACAGACACAAGGAGGACCAACAGACACAAGGAGGACCAACAGACACAAGAGGACCAACAGACACAAGGAGGACCAACAGACACAAGGAGGACCAACAGACACAAGGAGGACCAACAGACACAAGGAGGACCAACAGACACAAGGAGGACCAACAGACACAAGGAGGACCAACAGACACAAGGAGGACCAACAGACACAAGGAGGACCAACAGACACAAGGAGCACCAACAGACACAAGGAGCACCAACAGACACAAGGAGGACCAACAGGAGCACCAACAGACACAGAGACACAAGGAGGACCAACAGACACAAGGAGGACCCAAACAGACACAAGGAGGACCAACAGACACAAGGAGGACCAACAGACACAAGGAGGGACCAACAGACACAAGGAGGACCAACAGACCACAAGGAGGACCAACAGACACAAGGAGGACCAACAGAAACAAGGAGACCAACAGACACAAGGAGGACCAACAGACACAAGGAGGACCAACAGACACAAGGAGCACCAACAGACACAAGGAGGACCAACAGGAGCACCAACAGACACAAGGAGGACCAACAGACACAAGGAGCACCAACAGACACAAGGAGGACCAACAGACACAAGGAGGACCAACAGACACAAGGAGGACCAACAGACACAAGGAGGACCAACAGACACAAGAGGACCACAAGAACAAGGAGGACCAACAGACACAAGGAGGACCAACAGACACAAGGAGGACCAACAGACACAAGGAGCACCACCAGACACAAGGAGGACCAACAGACACAAGGAGCACCAACAGACACAAGGAGGACCAAACAGACACAAGGAGGACCAACAGACACAAGGAGGACCAACAGACACAAGGAGGACCAACAGAAACAAGGAGGACCAACAGACACAAGGAGGACCAACAGACACAAGGAGGACCAACAGACACAAGGAGCACCAACAGACACAAGGAGCACCAACAGACACAAGGAGGACCAACAGGAGCACCAACAGACACAAGGAGGACCAACAGACACAAGGAGCACCAACAGACACAAGGAGGACCAACAGACACAAGGAGGACCAACAGAAACAAGGAGCACCAACAGACACAAGGAGCACCAACAAACACAAGGAGGACCAACAGACACAAGGAGGACCAACAGACACAAGGAGGACCAACAGAAACAAGGAG
Source organism: Trematomus bernacchii (assembly GCF_902827165.1). Lineage (NCBI taxonomy): Eukaryota > Metazoa > Chordata > Actinopteri > Perciformes > Nototheniidae > Trematomus > Trematomus bernacchii. The sequence continues at coordinate 9,698 of NW_022987483.1, read as the reverse complement.
GACCAACAGACACAAGGAGGACCAACAGACACAAGGAGGACCAACAGACACAAGGAGCACCAACAGACACAAGGAGGACCAACAGAAACAAGGAGGACCAACAGACACAAGGAGGACCAACAGACACAAGGAGGACCAACAGACACAAGGAGTACCAACAGACACAAGGAGCACCAACAGACACAAGGAGGACCAACAGACACAAGGAGGACCAACAGACACAAGGAGGACCAACAGACACAAGGAGGACCAACAGACACAAGGAGGACCAACAGACACAAGGAGCACCAACAGAAACAAGGAGGACCAACAGACACAAGGAGGACCAACAGACACAAGGAGCACCAACAGACACAAGGAGGACCAACAGACACAAGGAGGACCAACAGACACAAGGAGGACCAACAGAAACAAGGAGGACCAACAGACACAAGGAGGACCAACAGACACAAGGAGGACCAACAGACACAAGGAGCACCAACAGACACAAGGAGGACCAACAGACACAAGGAGGACCAACAGACACAAGGAGCACCAACAGACACAAGGAGGACCAACAGACACAAGGAGGACCAACAGACACAAGGAGGACCAACAGAAACAAGGAGGACCAACAGACACAAGGAGGACCAACAGACACAAGGAGGACCAACAGACACAAGGAGGACCAACAGAAACTAGGAGGACCAACAGACACAAGGAGGACCAACAGACACAAGGAGGGCCAACAGACACAAGGAGGACCAACAGACACAAGGAGGACCAACAGACACAAGGAGGACCAACAGACACAAGGAGGGCCAACAGACACAAGGAGGACCAACAGACACAAGGAGGACCAACAGACACAAGGAGGACCAACAGACACAAGGAGCACCAACAGAAACAAGGAGGACCAACAGACACAAGGAGGACCAACAGACACAAGGAGGACCAACAGACACAAGGAGCACCAACAGACACAAGGAGGACCAACAGGAGCACCAACAGACACAAGGAGGACCAACAGACACAAGGAGGACCAACAGACACAAGGAGCACCAACAGACACAAGGAGGACCAACAGACACAAGGAGGACCAACAGACACAAGGAGGACCAACAGACACAAGGAGGGCCAACAGACACAAGGAGGACCAACAGACACAAGGAGGACCAACAGACACAAGGAGCACCAACAGAAACAAGGAGGACCAACAGACACAAGGAGGACCAACAGACACAAGGAGCACCAACAGAAACAAGGAGGACCAACAGACACAAGGACCAACAGACACAAGGAGCACCAACAGAAACAAGGAGGACCAACAGACACAAGGACCAACAGACACAAGGAGGACGCATGATAACACAAATAAAACAAACAATGGTTTCTCTCCGACAGATAAGACACAAGACAACTTAGTCGATGCAACAATATAAAACCCCATAAAACAAAGTGAACATATAGGTACAACAGATATACAAAATAAAAAGATTAAGAACTATCTGAACACATGTTGGTGTTAGACACGACTTATAAAAGTATTCCCTGCTTTAAAGTGAAGCGGTGACTCACCCCGTCGACCGGCGCCTGGCCCGAGGAGAACGCCACCTTCACAAAGCGCTTGTTCACCACCTCCAGCCGGTCCACCTGCAAAACAAGCGCACCCCGTTCAATACTGCAGCAGGTAGACATCAAACTACTCAGATACATCTATATCAGTGTTTCTCAAAGTGTGGTCCGTGAGCGACCCCTAGTGGTCTGTCAGTAGATTGGTACAATGTCACATTTCAGATGAATACAATTATAAATTCAAAGAGTTTCTAAAATAGTTAAAAAATGACAAGTATAGGAGCAACAGAGACACGCAGTCAATGAGCGAGTAAACACAGAGGAAGTCTCACCACTCCTTTGGACAGGAAGTTGTTGACAAAGTCTTTCCAGGTGACCTCCCGCCCTCCGTCTCTGAAGAATAAGAAATAAAAGATAGTTGTCCAGAAGGCCGCTCCGCTCAGGAAGTACATCCTGAACTCCTTATTGTCCCAGGGAACATCTCCCTGAAACACACGGCGTCAGTAAGCACGTTAATAAACACGTCAGTAAGCACGTTAATAAACACGTCAGTAAGCACGTTAATAAACACGTCAGTCAGTACGTCAGTAAACACGTCAGTAAGCACGTCAGTTAGCACGTCAGTAAGCACGTTAACACGTCAGTAAACACGTTAGTAAGCACGTCAGTAAGCACGTCAGTAAACACGTCAGTTAGCACGTCAGTAAGCGCGTTAATAAACACGTCAGTAAGCACGTCAGTAAACACATCAGTTAGCACGTCAGTTAGCACGTCAGTAAGCGCGTTAATAAACACGTCAGTTAGCACGTCAGTAAGCACGTCAGTTAGCACGTCAGTTAGCACGTCAGTAAGCGCGTTAATAAACACGTCAGTAAGCACGTCAGTAAGCACGTTAATAAACACGTCAGTAAGCACGTCAGTAAGCACGTTAATAAACAGGTCAGTAAGCACGTCAGTAAGCACGTTAATAAACACGTCAGTAAGCACGTTAATAAACACGTCAGTAAGCACGTTAATAAACACGTCAGTAAGCACGTCAGTCAGTACGTCAGTAAACACGTCAGTAAGCACGTCAATTAGCACGTCAGTAAGCATGTTAACACGTCAGTAAGTACATTAGTAATCACGTCAGTAAGCACGTTAACACGTCAGTAAGTACATTAGTAATCACGTCAGTAAGCACGTTAACACGTCAGTAAACACGTTAGTAAGCACGTCAGTAAGCACGTCAGTAAACACGTCAGTTAGCACGTCAGTAAGCACGTCAGTAAACACATCAGTTAGCACGTCAGTTAGCACGTCAGTAAGCGCGTTAATAAACACGTCAGTTAGCACGTCAGTAAGCACGTTAATAAACACGTCAGTAAGCACGTCAGTAAGCACGTTAATAAACACGTCAGTAAGCACGTCAGTAAGTACATTAGTAATCACGTCAGTAAGCACGTTAACACGTCAGTAAGTACATTAGTAATCACGTCAGTAAGCACGTTAACACGTCAGTAAACACGTTAGTAAGCACGTCAGTAAGCACGTCAGTAAACACGTCAGTTAGCACGTCAGTAAGCGCGTTAATAAACACGTCAGTAAGCACGTCAGTAAACACATCAGTTGGCACGTCAGTTAGCACGTCAGTAAGCGCGTTAATAAACACGTCAGTTAGCACGTCAGTAAGCACGTCAGTTAGCACGTCAGTAAGCGCGTTAATAAACACGTCAGTAAGCACGTCAGTAAGCACGTTAATAAACACGTCAGTAAGCACGTCAGTAAGCACGTTAATAAACACGTCAGTAAGCACGTCAGTAAGCACGTTAATAAACACGTCAGTTAGCACGTCAGTAAGCACGTCAATAAACACGTCAGTTAGCACGTCAGTTAGCACGTCAGTTAGCACGTCAGTAAGCGCGTTAATAAGCACGTCAGTAAGCGCGTCAGTAAGCACGTCAGTAAGCGCGTTAATAAACACGTCAGTTAGCACGTCAGTAAGCACGTTAATAAACACGTCAGTTAGCACGTCAGTAAGCGCGCTAATAAACACGTCAGTAAGCACGTCAGTAAGCACGTCAGTTAGCACGTCAGTTAGCACGTTAATAAACACGTCAGTTAGCACGTCAGTAAGCACGTCAGTTAGCACGTCAGTAAGCGCCTTAATAAACACGTCAGTAAGCACGTTAATAAACACGTCAGTAAGCACGTTAATAAATACGTCAGTAAGCACTTTAATAAACACGTCAGTAAACACGTTAATAAAGACGTCAGTTAGCACGTTAATAAACACGTCAGTAAGCACGTTAATAAACACGTCAGTAAGCACTTTAATAAACACGTCAGTAAACACGTCAGTAAGCACGTTAATAAACACGTCAGTAAGCACGTCAGTAAGCACGTTAATAAACACGTCAGTTAGCACGTCAGTTAGCACGTCAGTAAGCATGTTAATAAACACGTCAGTAAACACGTCAGTAAGCACGTTAATAAACACGTCAGTAAGCATGTTAATAAACACGTCAGTAAACACGTCAGTAAGCACGTTAATAAACACGTCAGTAAGCACGTTAATAAACACGTCAGTTAGCACGTCAGTTAGCACGTCAGTAAGCGCGTTAATAAACACGTCAGTAAGCACGTTAATAAACACGTCAGTAAGCACGTCAGTAAGCACGTTAATAAACACGTCAGTTAGCACGTCAGTAAGCACGTTAATAAACACGTCAGTAAGCACGTCAGTAAGCACGTTAATAAACACGTCAGTAAGCACGTCAGTAAGCACGTTAATAAACACGTCAGTAAGCACGTTACTAAACACGTCAGTAAACACGTTAATAAGCACATTAATAAACACGTCAGTAAGCACGTTAATAAACACGTCAGTAAACACGTTAATAAGCACGTTAATAAACACGTCAGTTAGCACGTCAGTTAGCACGTCAGTTAGCACGTCAGTAAGCGCGTTAATAAACACGTCAGTAAACACGTTAATAAGCACGTTAATAAACACGTCAGTAAGCACTTTAATAAACATGTCAGTAAACACGTTAATAAGCACATTAATAAACACGTCAGTAAGCACGTTAATAAACAGGTCAGTTAGCACGTCAGTTAGCACGTCAGTTAGCACGTCAGTAAGCGCGTTAATAAACACGTCAGTAAACGCGTTAATAAGCACGTTAATAAACACGTCAGTTAGCACGTCAGTTAGCACGTCAGTAAGCGCGTTAATAAACACGTCAGTAAGCACGTCAGTAAGCACGTTAATAAACACGTCAGTAAGCACGTCAGTAAGCACGTTAATAAACACGTCAGTAAGCACGTCAGTAAGCGCTTTAATAAACACGTCAGTAAGCACGTCAGTAAGCACGTTAATAAACACGTCAGTAAGCACATTAATAAAGACGTCAGTTAGCACGTCAGTAAGCACGTTAATAAACACGTCAGTAAGCACGTCAGTAAGCACGTTAATAAACACGTCAGTAAGCACGTTAATAAACACGTCAGTAAGCACTTTAATAAACACGTCAGTAAACACGTTAATAAGCACATTAATAAACACGTCAGTAAGCACGTTAATAAACACGTCAGTAAGCACGTCAGTAAGCACGTTAATAAACACGTCAGTCAGCACGTCAGTAAGCACGTTAATAAGCACGTCAGTAAACACTTTAATAAGCACGTCAGTAAACACGTCAGTAAACACGTCAGTTAGCACGTCAGTAAGCACGTTAATAAACACGTCAGCAAGCACGTCAGTAAGCACGTTAATAAACACGTCAGTAAGCACGTCAGTAAACACGTCAGTAAGCACGTTAATTAGCACGTCAGTAAACACGTCAGTTAGCACGTCAGTAAGCACGTTAATAAACACGTCAGTAAGCACGTCAGTAAGCATGTTAATAAAGACGTCAGTTAGCACGTCAGTAAGCACGTCAGTAAGCATGTTAATAAACACATCAGTAAGTACGTCAGTAAACACGTTAATAAGCACGTCAGTAAACACGTTAATAAGCACGTCAGTAAGCACGTCAGTAAGCACGTTAATAAACACGTCAGTAAGCACGTCAGTAAGCACGTTAATAAACACGTCAGTTAGCACGTCAGTAAGCACGTCAATAAACACGTCAGTTAGCACGTCAGTTAGCACGTCAGTAAGCGCGTTAATAAGCACGTCAGTAAGCGCGTCAGTAAGCACGTCAGTAAGCGCGTTAATAAACACGTCAGTTAGCACGTCAGTAAGCACGTTAATAAACACGTCAGTTAGCACGTCAGTAAGCGCGCTAATAAACACGTCAGTAAGCACGTCAGTTAGCACGTTAATAAACACGTCAGTTAGCACGTCAGTAAGCACGTCAGTTAGCACGTCAGTTAGCACGTCAGTAAGCGCGTTAATAAACACGTCAGTAAGCACGTTAATAAACACGTCAGTAAGCACGTTAATAAATACGTCAGTAAACACGTTAATAAAGACGTCAGTTAGCACGTTAATAAACACGTCAGTAAGCGCGTTAATAAACACGTCAGTAAGCACGTTAATAAACACGTCAGTAAGCACGTTAATAAATACGTTAGTTAGCACGTTAATAAATACGTCAGTAAACACGTTAATAAACACGTCAGTAAGGACTTTAATAAACACGTCAGTAAACACGTCAGTAAGCACGTTAATAAACACGTCAGTAAGCACGTCAGTAAGCACGTTAATAAACACGTCAGTTAGCACGTCAGTTAGCACGTCAGTAAGCATGTTAATAAACACGTCAGTAAACACGTCAGTAAGCACGTTAATAAACACGTCAGTAAGCATGTTAATAAACACGTCAGTAAACACGTCAGTAAGCACGTTAATAAACACGTCAGTAAGCACGTCAGTAAGCACGTTAATAAACACGTCAGTTAGCACGTCAGTTAGCACGTCAGTAAGCGCGTTAATAAACACGTCAGTAAGCACGTTAATAAACACGTCAGTAAGCACGTCAGTAAGCACGTTAATAAACACGTCAGTTAGCACGTCAGTAAGCACGTTAATAAACACGTCAGTAAGCACGTCAGTAAGCACGTTAATAAACACGTCAGTAAGCACGTCAGTAAGCATGTTAATAAATACGTCAGTTAGCACGTTAATAAATACGTCAGTAAACACGTTAATAAACACGTCAGTAAGCACTTTAATAAACACGTCAGTAAACACGTCAGTAAGCACGTTAATAAACACGTCAGTAAGCACGTCAGTAAGCACGTTAATAAACACGTCAGTTAGCACGTCAGTTAGCACGTCAGTAAGCATGTTAATAAACACGTCAGTAAACACGTCAGTAAGCACGTTAATAAACACGTCAGTAAGCATGTTAATAAACACGTCAGTAAACACGTCAGTAAGCACGTTAATAAACACGTCAGTAAGCACGTCAGTAAGCACGTTAATAAACACGTCAGTTAGCACGTCAGTTAGCACGTCAGTAAGCGCGTCAATAAACACGTCAGTAAGCACGTTAATAAACACGTCAGTAAGCACGTCAGTAAGCACGTTAATAAACACGTCAGTTAGCACGTCAGTAAGCACGTTAATAAACACGTCAGTAAGCACGTCAGTAAGCACGTTAATAAACACGTCAGTAAGCACGTCAGTAAGCATGTTAATAAACACGTCAGTAAGCACGTTAATAAACACGTCAGTAAACACGTTAATAAGCACATTAATAAACACGTCAGTAAGCGCGTTAATAAACACGTCAGTAAACACGTTAATAAGCACATTAATAAACACGTCAGTAAGCACGTTAATAAACACGTCAGTAAACACGTTAATAAGCACGTTAATAAACACGTCAGTTAGCACGTCAGTAAGCGCGTTAATAAACACGTCAGTAAACACGTTAATAAGCACGTTAATAAACACGTCAGTAAGCACTTTAATAAACACGTCAGTAAACACGTTAATAAGCACATTAATAAACACGTCAGTAAGCGCGTTAATAAACACGTCAGTAAACACGTTAATAAGCACATTAATAAACACGTCAGTAAGCACGTTAATAAACACGTCAGTAAACACGTTAATAAGCACGTTAATAAACACGTCAGTTAGCACGTCAGTAAGCGCGTTAATAAACACGTCAGTAAACACGTTAATAAGCACGTTAATAAACACGTCAGTAAGCACTTTAATAAACACGTCAGTAAACACGTTAATAAGCACATTAATAAACACGTCAGTAAGCACGTTAATAAACAGGTCAGTTAGCACGTCAGTTAGCACGTCAGTAAGCGCGTTAATAAACACGTCAGTAAACGCGTTAATAAGCACGTTAATAAACACGTCAGTTAGCACGTCAGTAAGCGCGTTAATAAACACGTCAGTAAGCACGTTAATAAACACGTCAGTAAGCACGTCAGTAAGCACGTTAATAAACACGTCAGTAAGCACGTCAGTAAGCGCTTTAATAAACACGTCAGTAAGCACGTCAGTAAGCACGTTAATAAACACGTCAGTAAGCACATTAATAAAGACGTCAGTTAGCACGTCAGTAAGCACGTTAATAAACACGTCAGTAAGCACGTCAGTAAGCACGTTAATAAACACGTCAGTAAGCACGTTAATAAACACGTCAGTAAACACGTTAATAAGCACATTAATAAACACGTCAGTAAGCACGTTAATAAACACGTCAGTAAGCACGTCAGTAAGCACGTTAATAAACACGTCAGTCAGCACGTCAGTAAGCACGTTAATAAGCACGTCAGTAAACACTTTAATAAGCACGTCAGTAAACACGTCAGTAAGCACGTTAATTAGCACGTCAGTAAACACGTCAGTTAGCACGTCAGTAAGCACGTTAATAAACACGTCAGTAAGCACGTCAGTAAGCACGTCAGTAAGCATGTTAATAAACACATCAGTAAGTACGTCAGTAAACACGTCAGTAAGCACGTTAATAAGCACGTCAGTAAACACGTTAATAAGCACGTCAGTAAACACGTTAATAAGCACGTCAGTAAACACATCAGTAAGCACGTTAATAAACACGTCAGTAAACACGTTAATAAGCACGTTAATAAACACGTCAGTAAGCACGTTAATAAACACGTCAGTAAGCACGTTAATAAACACGTCAGTAAACACGTCAGTAAACACGTCAGTTAGCACGTCAGTAAACACGTCAGTAAACACGTCAGTAAACACGTCAGTTAGCACGTCAGTAAGCACGTCAGTAAACACGTCAGTAAACACGTCAGTAAACACGTCAGTTAGCACGTCAGTAAACACGTCAGTAAACACGTCAGTAAACACGTCAGTTAGCACGTCAGTAAGCACGTTAATAAACACGTCAGTAAGCACGTCAGTAAGCATGTTAATAAAGACGTCAGTTAGCACGTCAGTAAGCACGTCAGTAAGCATGTTAATAAACACATCAGTAAGCACGTCAGTAAACACGTCAGTAAGCACGTTAATAAGCACGTCAGTAAACACGTTAATAAGCACGTCAGTAAACACGTTAATAAGCACGTCAGTAAACACGTCAGTAAGCATGTTAATAAACACGTCAGTAAACACGTTAATAAGCACGTTAATAAACACGTCAGTAAGCACGTTAATAAACACGTCAGTAAGCACGTCAATAAACACGTCAGTAAACACGTCAGTAAACACGTCAGTTAGCACGTCAGTAAACACGTCAGTAAACACGTCAGTAAACACGTCAGTTAGCACGTCAGTAAGCACGTCAGTAAACACGTCAGTAAACACGTCAGTAAACACGTCAGTTAGCACGTCAATAAACACGTCAGTAAACACGTCAGTAAACACGTCAGTTAGCACGTCAGTAAGCACGTCAGTAAACACGTCAGTTAGCACGTCAGTTAGCACGTCAGTTAGCACGTCAGTAAACACCCCTCTGGACGGAGATGCTAACGAGTGTTTTCCCTTCAGAAATCATAAAGAGGTTAATATGTAGAGATCATCCAGAGGAGCTAAACGTGTAACAATTATAAACGTTTGTTTGACTCAGATTATTGTTCCCAACATCTAAATAAATCCCATTGAGGAATCCTATTGGAGCAGAGAGATGCTGCCTTCAGGGACCAGAGAGATGCTGCCTTCAGGGACCAGAGAGATGCTGCCTTCAGGGACCAGAGAGATGCTACCTTCAGGGAAA
>NW_022987482.1:0-23645 GCF_902827165.1 Trematomus bernacchii | reverse complement strand
ACACAGGATAGAGAGAGATGAACACAGGATAGAGAGAGAGAGAGAGAGAGAGAGAGAGAGAACAAAAGGATAGAGAGAGAGAGAGAGAACACAGGATAGAGAGAGAGAGAGAGAGAACACAGGATAGAGAGAGAGAGAGAGAGAGAGAGAACACAGGATAGAGAGAGAGAGAGAGAAGAGAGAGAGAGAGAGAGAGAACACAGGATAGAGAGAGAGAGAGAGAGAGAGTATCATTCAAAGTGTCTCAGGTCTCATTCAGACCTCAGTCTCTTCTCTGCTGCGCACCAGACACCAGACCACAGTTTGTTATATTGTTTTTCAGAAGGTTCAGTTTGCGTTCACGGGCAAAACTCAAACGGACTATAAACTTTAAACACAAGTCATGTGCTCGGAAATGCTGTTCAACCATTGGTCAGACATTAAGGGGGTACAAACGGCTTGGAGCATCGGCTGTTCATCTGGAGATCAACAGACTCCAGCAGACGGCTCATGTGATTATATAATCAGACAACGTGCGATAAAAAACCTTCTAACACACGAGACGTTCTGCAGTCAGGAGGGGGTTTCACCGACGACAGGTGGCTCTGACTTTTATGTATAGTTTTCAGTTTGATAGTTGTTTTAATTTACACGACACTGTTCAACACTTCACTCTGCTTCACTCTTTCGCTAACGATTTTGAAGACATCCGCGTTCTCGTGACGCGTAAATACTACGCTTCCTATGTTTTGGTGCGACTGCGTTCACACCAGAGATGATCCGCTCCAGAGCTCACTAGCAAGCGGCCCGAGACCAGAGTCCGGTTGTTTAGTTCACTTCAGGGGTCTGCGTTCACACCGACCCAAAGGAACCAAGCGGCTAAACGCACCAGGGTTCGATTCAACCGGACTATAAAAGGCTGGTGTGAACGCGCCCTTAAAGCACTTTTATTTATTTACAGTTCTTTATTAGACAGTTGAGAACCTTTCACCAGTTACAGTGAAACAGACTAGCAGTTACAGAGAGTAGTGAACATGTGCTAGAAGGGAACCGTTCACATCGAAAAACACTCCCCTTCAAATTAAATGTATTTTTTATCATTTCTTTCAATATAATCGTTAATTACATTTATTTTGTTCTCAAATTACACAAAATGAGTGAAGGGTATTTGAAGCATTTTTTATTCTAATTGTATTTATTTATATATTCTTTTTTCATTTCATTTCAAACCTTTATTTAAGCAGGAGAATCCCATTGAGATCATTGATCTCTTGTTCAAGGGAGACCAGTAGGTTCCACATGAAGACATGACAACAAAAAGGACATCAACAACAAAAAGGACATCATACAGCAAAAGTTACAGCGACTAGTTGACAAACCTAACGACATGCACAGGTACCAACAGCATCAGATTGCATCTATCTGAGCTTTAGAAACATGCAGAGGAACCAGATTGCTCAGTTTCCATTCTGTCTGCAGACTGTTCTCCAGGTCAGAGGAGCTGCACACCTCAAAGCTTTCGTCCCTAAGTCAGACCTAGCACTCGGCACATTTAACAAAACCACAGCATGAGATCTCAGGCAGTAGCTACCCTCAGTTCGCCGTGTGCTCAGAGAGCAGATGCACGATGCATGGGTTTGGAGATGAACGTGTGACTGAGCCTCAGTGAGTGAGTGAAGGCAGACCTGCTCTGCACACGGCTCAGTGATGAGTGAGTGCTTCACAGTCAGTCACACATCTCACTGTGAGAGGCGTCTAACTGGAGCAGGTCATGATCAGGTGCATTCAGATAGACCAGATCCCCGTAGTCCAGCTCAGGTAGAAATGTCACAGAGAGGTCACAGAGAGGTCACAGAGAGGTCACAGAGACTTTTGATTTCTTCCTGCTATTTTAATAGATCATATTTTTTTACATTTTTATTATAATTGTTTTGTACGCCCTGTAACTGTGTTAGTCTTTAAAATGCAAATGAGAAATAATAAACATTGTTTAATGAAATGTTATTATATAAGATACAAATTAAATCAATAAAAAATAAGAGAAAAACTAACTTTCAATGAAGCTAGTGTATTCTGATGAAAATAATAATATGTTTCGGTTACAGGGCAAAGCAAACAGAATTTAAAAACAACAAAGCAGAGATACAACTATATATATATAAATAGTTTTAAATGAATCTAATTTAATAAAGTGTTTGTTGACTAAATATATTTTATTAAAGTCAACGATACATTTTTCACTGAGCCCCTCCCCCATCTTCCAGCTCCCAGCACCACTGAAGAAGAAGGGACTGCATATTTCATACTGTGTGTGTGTGCGTGTGCGTGCGTGCGTGTGTGTGTGTGCGTGCGTGTGTGTGTGCGTGCGTGTGTGTGTGTGTGCGTGCGTGCGTGCGTGCGTGCGTCCTTGATGCTGCAGTCATTATTCTTTAAAGATGATAAACAACATCAGAGGAAAAGGAATCAAAAGATGAAAGAACTTTAAACAGAAGGTTAAAATAAATGAAAATATAAATGTATTTAATAATTGTGTGATAAAAAAATCAAAGAAATAGAATACAAATATAATAGAAAGTTAAATAATGTGCAATAAACCATTGATATGAGGAGAAAGCCTGCACCTGCACCCCCCCCCCCAACTCTCTATTATCCAGGCTGAGTGCAGTGGTGGTTAAAGTGGAAACAGGGGGGGGGGGGGGGTTACATCCTTTTAGGACCCCCTGCTGCTTCATTAATCAGCCAGTCCACCTTAATGCAGCTCTTAAGGTGGACTGGAGAGATGAGGGGGTTTAAAAGGGGTGCAAAAAGAGAGGGGGTCTTATTTATCAGCCATTCAAAGAGTGTATTGTAACCGTGACAGTAACTGTAAAAACAGAAAAAAATTGTGTAATCAATAAATTAAATATATAATAAAATGGAAATATTAATAATTGGAGCTTTTTTACATAATTTTAATAGATTTTTTTATTTTATTTTAATTTACTTCATGTGTTATTTTCAACCAAAATTAATTTTTTGAATGCACAAGTCTGTAATAAAGCTTCACTCTAAGCACTTCTCAGTGAAAGCCTGTAAAGCTCAGCGTGAAGCATCAAACCCCCGACTCTCATTGTTTCAGGGGATCAATGCCCCCCCGAAGGTTATTGTCTCAAAGGTCATTCAGATTCAACTAAACTAGATCACGTGAAACACGAGGAGAAAAGCAGCTTCTTATGTAGAAACATAGAAGGTTGCTCAGAAGAACAGGACGAATACGACGGCAAGAAGTCCACAAAAACATTTCAGCATCACGTTAAATTGAACATGCTGTGAGAACTCTTTAAAGAGACACCTGCATTTTGATTAAATACCTGATGCAAAACAAGCTTTTAGACATTCCTGTGCAAAACACCTGAATTTAGTTTCAAATCAAATCAAGTTATATTTATATAGCACATTTTTAAACGGTTTTTGGTCGAGCCAAAGTGCTGTACATATAATAAAAATACCCTACAGTAAAGACACAAATAGAGATGTCCCGATCCGATCACGTGATCGAGGATCGGAGCCGATCACGTGATTTTCAAAAGATCGGAATCGGGAGAAAAAAATTGGGGATCGGAATTCTTTTTTTTTTTAAATAAAATATTTTTATTTTATTTAATGTTACAAAACAAAAATGACCATGTTCACGTCTTAAAGTCATCCTGAGGCCTTAGTTTTGGTTTAAAATTACACAACATCATGTATGTGTTGCTTCTTTTGGGCTTGTTTTCATAGAGTTGCTTATTTCTCTCAAATCTGGCAACAGAGTGGGCGCAGTGTCTAATAGTAGCAGTAAGCTAACGAGAGGCTACGTTCAGCTGGTGTAACGAGAGGCTACGTTCAGCTGGTGCCTCGGGAGTCGGGACAGAGAAAATGTCAGGAGTTTGGAAGTATTATAAAATTGAAAGCGAAGGCAGTGTAACAGCCAGATGCAATGTTTGCAAGGCGGAGGTTCCGCGTGGTGGAAAGAACAGAGCTACGTTCAACATGACCAATCTAATACAAACACCACCAACAACACGAGGAGTACACAGCGGCCACTCAGGTAACGGCACTGAGACAACCGACACTTTCAGAGACTTTTCAAAGGAAAGAGAAACTGCCCCAGAACAGCCAAGATAGCTGAATTCATCGCGTTGGATGACCAGCCGTTATCTGTGGTGGAGAACGTGGGGTTTAAGGGACAACTTGAATGCTTTGCTCATTTTTTTTCTCTTAATGCATTGCATAAAGATCGGATCGGGAAAAATCGGTATCGGCAGATTGTCAAAATCAATTGATCGGAATCGGATCGGGAGCAAAAAAAGGTGATCGGGACATCCCTAGTTATAAATACAACAGCACAGTTTGTTCTGAATATCAGTATGAGAAACCCCCGGTAGCCCCCCGGAGAACACAAAAGAAGTCCTGATAAACGTCTCGGTGTTAATTGACCTCTGAGCAGAAAAGATGAAGCAGTATTTCTTCTTCTCTTCTGATAAAGACCCTCTAAGGGAGTGCTTTGACATCCTCCTTCCTGCTTTGAAGTTACAAGATGAGTTTTCAGAGGAAGTTTCACATGAAAATCCACTGTTTACGTGCAGAGAGAATAAAGAAGAAGCCATTTTGTATCCATTTGCAGTGATTTGAGGCTTTCATCAGCGTCACCTTTCATCTCCTCAGAGAGGCTCTAATGACGGGGGGCTTTCTGCAGGTTAGAAATCACACTTCACATCTTGTTCTCAAAGTACTCTCCGAGCCGCTGCACACCAACGTCGTGCAAATGTTGTGCATGTGACTCCAAAGATGTGTGTGTGCATGTGACTCCAAAGATGTGTGTGTGCATGTGACTCCAAAGGTGTGTGTGTGTGCATGTGACTCCAAAGGTGTGTGTGTGTGCATGTGACTCCAAAGGTGTGTGTGTGCATGTGAGGCCAGTTGAAAGATGAGAAGCAGTTGCTGGTGATATCACGGTAAATGTTTAAAAAAAAGATAATCCATTTCTCAAAACCACAAACTGGAAAAACTGAAATATTTATCAGATTTCTAACGGTCCCTGAACACATCATGTGTGACGAACGCTCTCGTCAGGAAAAATCACCAAATGTGAGTTTTAAAGTCTTTTTTATTTATTTTTTTGACGACGAGACACAAGACGACCAGGAAGAGAAGCAAAAGGACATATAATAATATATACAGAATATATCTGATCCATACAGAGACTGAGCTGACATGTTTTAATAACTGTGGAAACAGGAAACACCTTTATATTCTGACTGTGAGAAGAAGTGTGTTTAATTCACACTCAGACCTCCTGCTGCTTTGCACTCTATATTCAGAGGACACAATACACAACTATAGACACACACAACTATAGACACACACACCTATAGACACACACACCTACAGACACACACAACTATAGACACACACAACTACAGACACACACAACTATAGACACACACACTACAGACACACACAACTATAGACACACACAACTATAGACACACACAACTACAGACACACACAACTATAGACACACACAACTACAGACACACACAACTATAGACACACACAACTATAGACACACACAACTACAGACACACACAACTATAGACACACACAACTATAGACACACACAACTATAGACACACACAACTATAGACACACACACACTATAGACACACACAACTATAGACACACACAACTATAGACACACACAACTACAGACACACACAACTATAGACACACACAACTACAGACACACACAACTATAGACACACACAACTACAGACACACACAACTATAGACACACACAACTACAGACACACACAACTATAGACACACACAACTACAGACACACACAACTACAGACACACACAACTATAGACACACACAACTACAGACACACACAACTACAGACACACACAACTACAGACTAGGGATGGGAACGATTAATCAAATATTCGAAATTATTCAATATGAGTTATGAATATTTTTTATTGTATTTTTGTTTTTTGGGAGGGGTCTCTGAGTTGATGACATATTATCAAACGGAATAATTAAATGTATACGACAGTGCCATAGCTCAGTGTGTTAGGTCTAAAGGTGTGTGTTGCTAACCGGCCCCTCACAGCGGGCAGAGCTGCAGATGCTGATCTCTCTCTCTCTCTCTCGTCCGGTTACCACGCAGACTCAAACCTCATCTTATGCCCACAGTCCAGCTGAGAGGGTCTTCTCTACAGCTGGCCTGATTGTGAATCGCCTCCGCGCCCGCCTCTCCCCTGAGTAGACATGCTCATACTCTTAACCTGTTCCACTCTGAGCCTGTTTTTCAGGTCTCAGGCTCGAAAATGACATTCCCAGAACAAATGACCATATCTTCCCTTCTAAAAGGGTTAAATTAATAATCTTTTCTCAAAGTAATGATAAACCTGTGAGTTGGATGTAGAAGTGTCAGAATCAATATAAATGTTTTTTATTTTAAAGAAAATTCAGATTTTACATAGTAAAAAACTGTAAATTATAGTGTCCGTCCAAAAATTATTTTTTACAGATAGTGAAAACTACCCTTGGATGATGGGTTAGTAGACTAAAAGCTTTAGGAATCCAAAGTACAACATATAATAAGTACCCTGTATCAAGATTGATGCAAAACAAGTGAAATTTGACCTTTTTAGAGAGATTTAGCCAAAAACTGGGCCATCTGGGGTCATATGGGTGGATTTGACCTATCTCTGGCCCCCCTTGCTCGATCTGGTTGGTTGACATACCCTTGTGACCGTTAGAGCCAATAGAATCGAAGGAGGAGGCTCCCACCCAGACAGCTTGTAAAGAAAAAATGTTGCCGCTTCGCGTGTGGAAAGCGAAACTAAACTGGAGGAATGTCTCCTTCTGGAGTTTGGAAACTAAAACGCAGTTGTATTGCTTATGGATTATCAGAAATAATTTCAAAGAAGGCACAGACACATAGGATGAACCTATGGATTAACTGCAGCATCGTTTTTTTATCGTTTTAATGCCATTGAAGACCACTTTTGACCAAGGTGAGCCATATTTACATGTTTAGCTTCTTTGCTCCACATGTGATGATGTACGCTTTCGTTGATAGCGTCGCGAATGTTTATCACTGAGTGTTGAGGTGGGCACCGTTAGATTCAGTGTCTCCAGGACACCAAAAAAGAGTGTTTGGTTGTGCATCTAGGATAAGTAATAAGGGAGTTATGAGTGAGTTTAAGTGCCTTAGTAGGTCCCGTTTTTTCGATCGAGGCTAATCCAGAGGCTGAGTGCTAGCATTGTGGGGTTTTTTTGAAAAAAAAAATTAAAAAGATCAGTTAGCTGAGTTTCTTCCCGTTACATGGATATAACACATTCATAGTTTTATTCAATATTAAGATTCCTTAGACGTTGTTTCCTGCAAATGACGCGTTTATCCGCCCGGTACCGGGGGGAAGGCGTGAAACAGGTTAAAGAAGAATGAGTATTGAATTGCTGCATTCTGTGATAGGCCCTGTTACAGGTTATTGATCTCTGTTGTGATAGGGTTACGTTACCCTAACCCGTTCTGTTGTTCCTGGATGATCCCTCTTTCATTTAAAAACCAAGTTATGTTTTAATCATGAAAGCTGTCAAACTGTGATCACCAGTTCAATACATTTGACAAATTCGACTTGGTTTCTTTACTTATTTGAACATGTTCTTTTTGGGTTTTTTGTCAACATTTTTCCCACTGTTTTTTTTTTATAGGATATGTACATTTCGGTTAACCGTTTTTTTGGGGGTCGAATATTCGAATATACATTTGCTTTTAAATTCCTATCCCTAGTACAAAGACACAACTAAAGATAAATGAACCGAATAGAGGGTACTAAATGCTGGAAAAAGCTTTTAATGTCGGCTAAATGTCGCAATGGATACGGCTAAATGTTGGAAAGGATATGGCTAAATGCTGGAAAGAGTATTGACCAAAGTTAAAGGCTAAATGTTGGAAAGGATATGGCTAAATGCTGGAAAGAGTATTGACTAAAGTTAAAGGCTAAATGTTGGAAAGGATATGGCTAAATGCTGGAAAGAGTATTGACTAAAGTTAAAGGCTAAATGCTGGAAAGGATATGGCTAAATGCTGGAAAGAGTATTGACTAAATGTTGAAAAGGATATTGACTAAAGGATATGGCTAAATGCTGGAAAGAGTATTGACTAAAGTTAAAGGCTAAATGTTGGAAAGGATATGGCTAAATGCTGGAAAGAGCATTGACTAAATGTAGGAAAAGGTAAAGGCTGATACTTTAATTCAACTTTTTATATTTAATTGTATTCCCTACCACTGTAACGTGTCTTTGAGCACCTGAAAAAGCGCTTATAAATTAAATGTATTATTATTATTATTAGGAAATGCTGGAAAGGATATGGCTAAATGCTGGAAAGAGTTTTGACTAAATGTCGGAAAAAGATCAAAGCAATATGTATTGAAGTAAAATGGCTTAATAATTAACTTTTTCTGGTTGTTATATAAATGATTAACTGTTTTTCTCCCAGTTTCCACTTTTATATCATTAATATTTCACATCCAGACGTAAAATATGCAGTAAATCACTGAATTGACTAATTTAAAATATCACATTATCCAGATGAAATCTCTATATTATCTTTCTCCTGTCTGCGAGGCTCAATCTTTAATAAATCATTCCATTAAATATCTAATCCATCCGCTCAGTTTTACACTCACATCTTAACGAGGTACCGGCCCTTTAAGTAATTGCTGCCCTCTCGTTATAATGAGTTCCTTCACAATAAGAGCGCAGAGACCTCAATGTTAAACACAGTTGAATCTTTGACACGGATTGAAATAACGGAGCGAAATGAAGTCGTTTCAGAGCATGATTTAGTCATTTCAGAAGCACAAATTATTCATTTCGGGCGACGGAACGAGTCATTTGAAGACATGAATTACTAAAGAGAAGGGATAAAAGTTATTTAAGGGAATGATCTGGAATTTTAGAGAACAAATTAATGATTTAAAAGAGCGATTTGTGAGCGACAGAAACTGAGATTTCATTGATGTTAAATTAGCATTTCTGAGCTGCTGCTGGAAAGAGAGATGGATTCTGGGATTGAACAGAAACACTAATGGGGCGAGATAGTTCAGGCTCGAGCACTTATATTCACACATAACGCCCCTTGCCACTCTACAGCCAACCAAACAGAGTGTCCTTAATGTGCCGCTCTATTTCACCTGCTAACATCTCTCTCTATGCATTGCTTGCTGCTGCTATCGCTGCAGCTACTTCCACGTCGCTGCTGCTTGCTGTGAGCTTGTTGACTCTCTGAATGAGTTCAATCATGAGAAAACTGTGTTGTATTTTAGTTTAAAGTTATATATTAGGTCCTCTGGTGCTAAGTGTCCTCACATATGGCAACAGGATTAAAGCCATCTGCTAAATAAAGCCAAACATCACAACAGAGAGGCGGTTTAGCGAGGGTCTTAAACTGTAAAAAATAGAAATAATTCTGTGATTCTTTAACTTTCCAACGGTCCTTGAACCCCTCATGTGGGACAAACGCTGCCATCAAGACAAATCAGCAAATCTGAGATAAAAGTTAATATATTTTGAACTTTTGTTTTGAAAGTTGAGTTTTTTTACTCACACAATAAATTTACAAAAATAAACAATAAGTTAAAAAAATACAACTTTACAATAAAAATGAATAAATATAGTAATTTAAAATAAAATGAAAAGAAGAAAGACGGAAAGAAGCGCGTGAAAAAAGATTAAAAAATAAGAATTTAAATTTTAAAAAGTACACACACTGAAATAAAGAAATACAAAAAGACATTTAAATAATATATAAAAAGGAGTAAAAGTAAATACAGAAGAATCTGATAATCCTCAAAGTGAAACTAAAACACTTAAAAAGATGCTAAAACATATTAAAATTAAATGTAAAAATGTTTCTGTGCGCTGAGAAACTTCTGCTTAAGCTGCAGTTAGTTTGTCGTTGGCAGTTAATGAACATCTGTTGTTTCTTTAATTACTCTCTACCCCCCCCCCCCCGCCCCCCCCCCCTCTTAAATATGCACATAATAAATCACATTAATCGCCTGTTTTTAGATGTAAAATACAGCGAAGTTAAATGCTTGCTGCAGAGTACAGTGAGAGCTCATGTTAGAGGTGAGAGGTTCAGAGAACTTTGTGAAGAAGAACCTCGAAAGGGGGAGGGACAGCTGGGGTGAGTCAGGAGGGGGAGTTTAAAGAGTGGGGGGGGGGCAGCAGATGGACTCCTCTGAACAATAGAGCGGGCAGATGCAGCCACAAAGACCCTCAACGCATAAAAAAACCTCAAAACACTCAGAGTGCTGAAATGTCCCACGGCCTGCAGTGAAGCCTGAACGCCACACGGGGAGCTCACTATTAAGAAGGAGTTAATTAAAATAAATAAAAGTTATAATTAAGAAATGAAAAATGTTAAGACTCATCAGAATAAATTATAATTGAGAGAAATATATTTTTAAAACTCACAAGAGTTCAAATTAAAAGAGGATTATTTAAAATATATATATAATGAGGAGAAACTATTTCAAACATATTTTCTAAAATGCCAAAACTAGCTAAGAAATTATAACAAAGATAATGTTTTAAAAACTTGCAAAAAAAGTGTATTTAACAAAATAAATATAATTAGGACGACTATTTAAAAAAAAAAGACAGGATTTAAAGAGGTACATTTAAATATATATATATAACCGGCTGACATACATAAAGTTGAATGAATAGAAAGCAGGGAAAGTTATCAGATTTTTAAAAAATACTTGAAAGTAACTTTCTAAGAAAATTATAATTTATACGAGTCAGAAACTTAATTGAATATTTTTCTAATCACTTTTCTTTATTTTTTTACTCGTGTCCCTGAATCCCCCTCAGTGATCTGTCATCAGATATCTGAGACTTCCTGCAGGACAAAGAGACCCTCTGTCCCCTCCCCCACCTCTCACTCACACACACAGTCACTCTCTCACACACACAGTCAGTCAGTCAGTCACACACACACAGTCAGTCAGTCAGTCAGTCACACACAGTCAGTCAGTCAGTCACACACACACACACACAAATACAACCATAAATATATTCTCTATATAAAAGGTATCGTATGGATTGTATAATTGACTACAAATAATATTGTTTTATAATAATAAAACAAATTACCTCATTTTCACATATTTTTACTAAATGTGACTCTTTCTCAGAATCTGACTGTTTTTTTAAGAATTCAACATTTCCCCCAGATTTTAACTTTTTTTTGAAAATGTCACTTTTTTCTCACTATTTTCTTTTGTTGATTTTTTTCAGAATCAGATTTTTTTTTCTCACAATTTGACTTCTTCTTGAAATGTACTTTTATCTCAAAGTTTCAAATTGTTCTCAAAATGTTCACTTCTTTAAGAATGTATTGTGACTGGGCTCTGGTTTCAGACATAGGGTGAAAAGAGGAGCTGCAGCTCAGGCAGTACATCAAAGCATGGAGACATGTCCCAGGAGAAAGCATGGAGACATGTCCCAGGAGAAAGCATGGAGACATGTCCCAGGAGAAAGCATGGAGACACGTCCCAGGAGAAAGCATGGAGACATGTCCCAGGAGAAAGCATGGAGACATGTCTCAGGAGAAAGCATGGAGACATGTCCCAGGAGAAAGCATGGAGACATGTCTCAGGAGAAAGCATGGAGACATGTCCCAGGAGAAAGCATGGAGACATGTCCCAGGAGAAAGCATGGAGACACGTCCCAGGAGAAAGCATGGAGACATGTCCCAGGAGAAAGCATGGAGACATGTCTCAGGAGAAAGCATGGAGACATGTCCCAGGAGAAAGCATGGAGACATGTCTCAGGAGAAAGCATGGAGACATGTCTCAGGAGAAAGCATGGAGACATGTCTCAGGAGAAAGCATGGAGACATGTCCCAGGAGAAAGCATGGAGACATGTCCCAGGAGAAAGCATGGAGACATGTCTCAGGAGAAAGCATGGAGACACGTCCCAGGAGAAAGCATGGAGACATGTCCCAGGAGAAAGCATGGAGACATGTCTCAGGAGAAAGCATGGAGACATGTCTCAGGAGAAAGCATGGAGACACGTCCCAGGAGAAAGCATGGAGACATGTCCCAGGAGAAAGCATGGAGACATGTCCCAGGAGAAAGCATGGAGACATGTCCCAGGAGAAAGCATGGAGACATGTCCCAGGAGAAAGCATGGAGACATGTCTCAGGAGAAAGCATGGAGACATGTCCCAGGAGAAAGCATGGAGACACGTCTCAGGAGAAAGCATGGAGACATGTCTCAGGAGAAAGCATGGAGACATGTCCCAGGAGAAAGCATGGAGACATGTCTCAGGAGAAAGCATGGAGACATGTCTCAGGAGAAAGCATGGAGACATGTCTCAGGAGAAAGCATGGAGACATGTCTCAGGAGAAAGCATTGGAGACATGTCTCAGGAGAAAGCATGGAGACATGTCTCAGGAGAAAGCATGGAGACATGTCTCAGGAGAAAGCATGGGACATGTCTCCAGGAGAAAGCATGGAGACATGTCTCAGGAGAAAGCATGGAGACATGTCTCAGGAGAAAGCATGGAGACATGTCCCAGGAGAAAGCATGGAGACATGTCCCAGGAGAAAGCATGGAGACATGTCCCAGGAGAAAGCATGGAGACATGTCTCAGGAGAAAGCATGGAGACATGTCCCAGGAGAAAGCATGGAGACATGTCTCAGGAGAAAGCATGGAGACATGTCTCAGGAGAAAGCATGGAGACATGTCCCAGGAGAAAGCATGGAGACATGTCCCAGGAGAAAGCATGGAGACATGTCTCAGGAGAAAGCATGGAGACATGTCTCAGGAGAAAGCATGGAGACATGTCCCAGGAGAAAGCATGGAGACATGTCCCAGGAGAAAGCATGGAGACACGTCCCAGGAGAAAGCATGGAGACATGTCTCAGGAGAAAGCATGGAGACATGTCTCAGGAGAAAGCATGGAGACATGTCTCAGGAGAAAGCATGGAGACATGTCTCAGGAGAAAGCATGGAGACATGTCCCAGGAGAAAGCATGGAGACATGTCTCAGGAGAAAGCATGGAGACATGTCTCAGGAGAAAGCATGGAGACATGTCCCAGGAGAAAGCATGGAGACATGTCTCAGGAGAAAGCATGGAGGACTTGTTGTGTGTCCGTCAGGAGGAAATCAAACTGAAAACATTGCAAAGTGTAGTGAATAAATGAGTCTCTCACCTGTCCGTTCTGTAGCTCATTCAGGCCTTTGCACAGCGTCTGGTTCTGAGGAAGACGAGAGGGAACGTCAGGACAAACTCAAAACAATTGTCAAAAGCTGAACGTTTTTGGACACTTTTTTATAGGGCTGTGCGATTATGGCAAAAATCATAATCACGATTATTTGGGTCAATAATTGATATCACGATTATTACATACGATTATTCATTGACTTTGAAAACATCCATTTATTGAACTTTAAAACAAATAATAATTTGAACAGTATCTTTTTAACTGTTGATTACCCTGAACGTATAATTCAACTGAAAAAACAATACAAAAATAAATGATACATTTAAATAAATAATATCAAAATAATAAATACCAATAAACAAGATCAACAAATATTTTGGAGCGCACTTCCACAAGCTATTAAACATGTATAAATATGATAAATAAAAATAAATTAGACTAAAATTAATTAGATCAAATATGTTGCACTGTCACAACCTAGCAAAGCTAAATAATTTTTTTTTTCGATTATGTTGTTTTCGTAATTGTGGCAGGCCAACATCGTGATTGCGATTAAAATACGATTAATTGCACAGCCCTAGTTTTTTACTACTTTGAATGAAGTGATGCGTAAAATAATGATTTGTTGAAGCCCTAGTAATATTCTTTAGTATGGAACAATAATATTTATTTATCAGCGTAT
Source organism: Trematomus bernacchii (assembly GCF_902827165.1). Taxonomy (NCBI): domain Eukaryota; kingdom Metazoa; phylum Chordata; class Actinopteri; order Perciformes; family Nototheniidae; genus Trematomus; species Trematomus bernacchii. The sequence continues at coordinate 9,697 of NW_022987482.1, read as the reverse complement.
GTATTTAGTAGTCAATCAGCATAGGAGGTAATCCCTGTTTTAAATCAAATGATAGTGAATAAACGAGACATTTTAAGAATTTTTTCGACTGTTTCAAAACATATTTCACTGTTTCTGACAATTTAAACATCAGACAATCAAACGTTTATTTTTTGACAGTTTAAAATAAGAAATCTTCACTATTTGTGGACATTTTAAGACCGAACGACGTGTTTTATTTGTTGACAGTTATAGGACATTCTTCATCATTTGCTGAAAGTTAAAAAAATTATTTCACAATTTTTTGACAGTTTTAAGAAAATCTTTCACTACATTTTAGCATTTTATTGACCAAATGTTTGATTTCTATCTGAACTTCCTCTCTCCCCCTCAGGTAACCCCCCCCCCCCCCCCAGGTGACCCTCTGTCTGCACACATCAGGATGCGTTCGTCATGTTTAATCTAACGTTCAGACGTCAGCTCTTTATTCCCCGCAGCAGCAGATAAACACACATTCATTCAGCATGCATTACTTTAACCACCGGACACACACACACACACACACACACACACACACACACACACACACACACACACACACACACACACACACACACACACACACACACACACACACACACACACACACACACACACACACACACACACACACACACACACACACACACACACACACACAGGATTTTATATTCCAGTTTACAGACGGAGAGGAATCCCCTCTGCACAGAAACCCCTCCAGAGCAGAAAACACGTCTCAAATCACTTAATTTCTGCAGGTTTTTATTTAAAATACTCAACAAACCTCAAAGATAGAACACGCATACTGTCTTTAATCAGAATTCATTGCCAGTGCACGAGTTTTTGGGAGCAGGAATTGCGAAATTAAGCTCCTCCTGAACGCTGACAGGAAGCAGCAGCCGGCTGTTTGTGTGTTTATAGCAGACGCTCGGCTGTAAATATAAATAAACAGGAGGGGGGGTGTTTGTTTTTATTTGGCTGCATTCAGGGGACCATTAGAGAGTGGGAGAAACCATTCATTTACTCAGAGTGAGCTGATTATTATCCTAAAACTAGTATTTAATTAGTCCTTCATTAGTAAAACACTCACGTGCACAGCGACTGCTTTTAATGCGTAAATAGTGCATCTTAGGATTTTTTATTAAATAAAACTAAATGTGTATAAACAAACAAAACAATGATTTAAATTAATTACATTTTTATTTATTTTTTCAATGTATTATTTCATTTTAAGATGATTTTTGAAGTGAAAATAATTTAATTTTGTAGGCGTTTGTTTACAAGACAGGGAGGATCAGGGTGCATTATGGGAAATGTAGGCTGAGGTGTTTTTAGAGCTTGGATGTTTTAAGTCCCGCTTCTTCATCTCTGCACCTCGTTATATTTGGCATGTTGCTACGGAAACAAGCCCTCGTTAAGAGAAACTGTTTCCTCTTCCTGCCCGCGCTGAGGATTTCACACACACTCATACACACACACACGTTAAAGAGCAAGAAACACACAGTCATTATTTCCCATTAAGCAGCGCCGCAAGGTAATCACTCTGCAAGCAGTCAGCTGAACACACACACACACACACACACACACACACACACACACACACACACACACACACACACACACACACACACACACACACACACACACACACACACACACACACACACACACACACACACACACACACACACACACACCACACACACACACACACACACACACACACACCACACACACACACACCACACACACACCACACACACACACACACACACACACACACCACACACACACCACACACACACACACACACACACACACACACACACACACACACACACACACACACACACACACACACACAGGGTTCATGTTAGACTTCAAACTCTGATTATTCAAGTGTATTTTACATATTTTTGTGATATAAAGTAAAAAATGAAACTTGAATATATTCTATGAGAATTAAATGTTACATGGACGAGAAAATATATATATGAAAAATATGATTTGACCTATTAACTATTATAATGACCCAAAAGAGGTTTTCTAGGAATCTTAACTTTTGTTTTTATCTTGCAGATTTGTGTAAGAGGTGACAGGTGAGGCAGAGTACAGGTGTTTCACTTGAAATACTTTAAATGCCCCCCGCTGTGAGCAGACGCTCCGGTCTCTCTCTCTCTGACCCTCGCTGTGAGCAGACGCTCCGGTCTCTCTCTCTCTGACCCTCGCTGTGAGCAGACGCTCCGGTCTCTCTCTCTCTGACCCTCGCTGTGAGCAGACGCTCCGGTCTCTCTCTCTGACCCTCGCAGTGAGCAGACGCTCCGGTCTCTCTCTCTCTGACCCTCGCTGTGAGCAGGCGCTCCGGTCTCTCTCTCTGACCCTCGCTGTGAGCAGACGCTCCGGTCTCTCTCTCTCTGACCCTCGCTGTGAGCAGACGCTCCGGTCTCTCTCTCTGACCCTCGCTGTGAGCAGACGCTCCGGTCTCTCTCTCTCTGACCCTCGCAGTGAGCAGACGCTGTGGTCTCTCTCTCTCTCTGACCCTCGCAGTGAGCAGACGCTCCGGTCTCTCTCTCTCTGACCCTCGCTGTGAGCAGACGCTCCGGTCTCTCTCTCTGACCCTCGCTGTGAGCAGACGCTCCGGTCTCTCTCTCTCTGACCCTCGGGCTGTGAGCAGACGCTCCGGTCCTCTCTCTCTGACCCTCGCAGTGAGCAGACGCTCCGGTCTCTCTCTCTCTCTGACCCTCGCTGTGAGCAGCGCTCCGGTCTCTCTCTCTGACCCTCGCTGTGAGCAGACGCTCCGGTCCCTCTCTCTCTCTGCCCCTCGCTGTGAGCAGACGCTCCGGTCTCTCTCTCTGACCCTCGCTGTGAGCAGACGCTCCGGTCTCTCTCTCTCTGACCCTCGCAGTGAGCAGACGCTGTGGTCTCTCTCTCTCTCTGACCCTCGCAGTGAGCAGACGCTCCGGTCTCTCTCTCTCTGACCCTCGCTGTGAGCAGACGCTCCGGTCTCTCTCTCTGACCCTCGCTGTGAGCAGACGCTCCGGTCTCTCTCTCTGACCCTCGCTGTGAGCAGACGCTCCGGTCTCTCTCTCTCTGACCCTCGCTGTGAGCAGACGCTCTGGTCTCTCTCTCTCTCTGACCCTCACTGTGAGCAGACGCTGTGGTCTCTCTCTCTCTCTGACCCTCGCTGTGAGCAGACGCTGTGGTCTCTCTCTCTCTCTCTGACCCTCGCTGTGAGCAGACGCTGTGGTCTCTCTCTCTCTGACCCTTGCTGTGAGCAGACGCTGTGGTCTCTCTCTCTCTCTCTCTGACCCTCGCTGTGAGCAGACGCTCCGGTCTCTCTCTCTCTGACTCTCGCTGTGAGCAGACGCTCCGGTCTCTCTGTCTCTGACCCTCGCTGTGAGCAGACGCTCCGGTCTCTCTGTCTCTGACCCTCGCTGTGAGCAGACGCTCCGGTCTCTCTCTCTCTGACCCTCGCTGTGAGCAGACGCTCCGGTCTCTCTCTCTCTGACCCTCGCTGTGAGCAGACGCTCCGGTCTCTCTCTCTGACCCTCGCTGTGAGCAGACGCTCCGGTCTCTCTCTCTCTGACCCTCGCTGTGTTTACAGGACTCCAGCTGCTGCTGAACGTGACCAAAATATTAAATTATGGCAGAAGAAGAATGCATAATTTCGTACGAGGAATGTGTTTTAGGGCCACATAATATAATCCGATATCACCGTCATAAACCCATCTTTATAATCATGTAACCTAAACTGACCAAAGTTTGTATTTAAACTAGGGCTGTCAAGTTAACGCGTTAATAACGCATTAAAGCAACAAAAAATTAACGCCACTAATTATTTTAACGTGCTAATCGCAAATACACATGCGTTAATCACGCATGTGTATTTGTCCTCGGCCCGCCCCGTAGCTTCAGAGCCCAAAGGCTTGACGTTGTTGTTGTTGTTGTTGGTTGGATGGTGGGAGATTCTAGCGAGAGATATGGATACAAGAAAAGGTGTTTTAAACAGCAAGCCAAGCACCCAGCCGACTGCCCCGCTCCTGCCGCTCGCTTGCAGCAGACCACGCTTGAAAGTTCTCCGGGGAGACGCCTGGACAGCAGCGATAGCTAAATGGGGGGCGACAGCTTAACATCGTGGAGGATTTAAACTACAAAAAACGACATTAAAAACTACAAAAACAAAATTTCCCTAAAATCCCCATTTATTTTATCTGGTACTACAACTCCCACAATCCTTAGCAGCAAACGACATAAAAAGCATCTCATACAAGCATCTCCCATCTCTCTCCCCCCCCCCCCCCCAACACACACACATCCCCACCTTCGATGCATTCATGTGCAGTCAAAGAAAATCCGTTTTTTCCAACTCCAGCCTATAAACCATCACTCAGTGCGACCTTGCCTTGGAAGAACAAATTAAAGTCAATTTATTACGCCGTGCTCAAGGACACACACACACACACACACACACACTTTATCTGCTTTAGAAGAGGTGTGTGTGTGTGTGTGTGTGAGATCAGGAGGTAAAATACCAAAAGAATACTACAATTATTTCAAATATTGTCAAAGAAAATCTGCAAAAAAAAAAATCTACGCGCAAAAAACTCTGAAAAAAAAGCGTGTTTTGTTTTTTAAATGAACCTTATCGCTTTCATTTCAAAACGCTTCGAGCAACTTCATCAAAGCTCTTTTATAGTGGCTTTAATTCAGATATAAACCCCCACAAAGGCCTTGGATCCTCTGCTGCTGTCTTTACAGAAGAAGCTTCAGAGACTCTGATTTAACCAGATCTGAAAAACAAAAGCAGCGTGATGCATTCAAGGACATATCTGCAGGCCTGTGAATGTGGCTATTCAAAGACTGCTTTTGTTAAATCATCTTAAAGCTCTCTGTTTCCTGCCCGGTTACCAGGCAACTCCGACTGAGGCTCATCTGCAGAAATGAAACGTCCTTGTGGAAAAACGTGAACAAATAATGAATAATGTGTTGATTTGACAACAAATGATACGTTTCCTGTGATTATAAAATCATTAATTAACGAGAAAGAAATGTTAAAAAAAAAAAATAGAAGAATAGTGACTTTAATCTCAAGAGAATAGAGTTTTTCTTCTGGTAAATTCATATTTAAATGTAAAAGCAAAAACTGACACATTTGGAAAGAAATACAGAAAAATCTGCGATTATAAAATCTGTTTTTTCAGGATTTTGCAAAAACAAATCATCACCCTCTTTACACAGAGAGAGGCCAACACACACACACACACACACACACACACACACACACACACACACACACACACACACACACACACACACACACACACACACACACACACACACACACACACACACACACACACACACACACACACACACACACACACACACACACACACACACACACACACACACACACACACACACACCAGCTATTAATAGTGTTGTGTAGTTTGAGAGGATGCACACACACTCACTCCTGGCTGCTAAACACAGAGAGAGAGGTAGGTGTGTGTGTGTGTGTGTGTGTGTGTGTGTGTGTGTGTGTGTAGGTTATTTAACATCCTGCAAACTGAACCCAGAGATATTTAACTTAAAAAACCTCTATAAACTAAATGCATAATAAACAGTAATAATCCACTTATATTCACATTAACACGCAGCGATGCTCACTCTCGTGAACTTTAAAGGGTTATTCCGTACATTTTTTATTTTAAATCGCTCACAGGATCCTGACGAGTACCTGAACGCCTCATTCTGACGTCTCTCTGACTCACAGGGCAGCGAGGCCCGCCGGAGAAACACTGACGGTATTTGTAGGTTGTTAGTCACACACACACACACACACACACACACACACACACACACACACACACACACACACACACACACACACACACACACACACACACACACACACACACACACACACACACACACACACACACACACACACACACACACACACACACACACACACACACACACACACACACACACACACACACACACAGCTCCTGAACCGAACATCAGGACTATAAAACCAGAAATATCAATAAAATGTCCACGTATCAGACGGTCCTTGAACGCATCATGTGTGCCAAACGCTTCCAACAACAATTCTACAAATCTGTCAGATCCTGAACCCTCTGAACTATAATTAATAAAATCACCAAAATTACACCATTGACCACATCCAGGAATTATTAAAACAGAAAAAATGGACAGATTATCAGCTTTCCAACTGACCTTGAATGCATCATGTGTGCCAAACGCTTCAACCAGGAAAAATAATAACTTTTAAATATATATAAGTATATTAATCTGCAGAATGATCTCCGATACTGTCGGTACATTTAGGTAACCCTCTGAAGTGTACAACTTCCCAGTGGTACTCAAACGCATCATGTGTGACATAAGCTAGGAAAAACAACAAACTAAAACGTAATATTTCATCAAAACAAACCTTTTTTTCGTGTCTAAGTAACGCTTGTAAGAACGTGGAACTTGTCGTCCACAGAGGGAACATTTATTATAACTATTAATAAACTAAATTCTTCTTGTTTTCCTTGATATTTACAGCCATCAGACTCGCTTGCTCCGGCGTTATTTACCGTCTCTTCTCGGCTGACATTAACGGCTCTGTGTTCAATAAGAGAGGAACGACCTCAGTGACCTTCAGCAGAGGAGACACCAAACAGAGGGGCTGATGGGAAATATGCGAGGAACGTAAATATATATATATATCTTTAGTATGGCTGCTCGATTATGGCAAAAATCATAATCACGATTATTTGGGTCAATAATTGATATCACGATTATTAAATACGATTATTCATTGACTTTGAAAACATCCATTTATTGAACTTTTAAATACAAATAATAATTTGAACAGTATCTTTTTAACTGTTGATTACCCTGAACGTATAATTCAACTGAAAAACCAATACAAAAATAAATGATATCAAAATAATAAATACCAATAAACAAGATCAACAAATATTTTGGAGCGCACTTCCACAAGCTACTAATCATATGTAAATATGATAAATACAAATAAATGAGACCAAAATAAATTAGATCAAATATGTTACAAAGCAAAATAATAGTTTTTTTCGATTATGTTGTTTTCGTAATTGTGGCAGGCCAAAATCGTAATTGCGATTTAAATACGATTAATTGCACAGCCCTACTTTTTAGTTTTAGAGCCGTTATAACACTTATTAGCAGAATCTGAGAAGGTATTCTGTCAATAAGGTCATTTTCTGTCCCTTTTTATCATATTCTCCGTCTTTCTGGGGGTTTTGCACCTTGTTGTTGTTGTTGTTGTTGTTGTGTGTCTCCTTGTAGATGTATTCTGTCTTTTCATTGTTTATAGTCAGTTTGTCTCTAAAGGCTTTTTCAGACTCCTGTGTCACAGCTCTCTGCCTCTACCTCTTATACTCCTTTCACACCGGCGCTTTTCCAGCTCCTGCTGGGAGCTAGAGCCTGAAAAGCGCCGGTTTTTCCTGTTCACACCGCAGCGGCGGCGCGTCATAGCTCCAGAAAGCGGTTCACTTCCAGCTCCAAAAAATTGTCGGTCCAGAGGCAAGAGCTTCGGAGCTATGACGCGGCGTCGCTTACGTCGAGGCGTGCAGGAAACCTTACTTTGACCATCCGTTCGCTGTTATTGATCATTGTGGAGATACATGGGCTATACAGGTTGCATTGTCCGACTATCAGAAGTAGAATCATAATGAAAAATACGCCGGTAAAATGTGCCTATAGAAAACGGCTTAGCAAGTAGTCAGTTTAGCTTCGGTTGCTATGCTAACATCACCCATGTTATACCAGAGAAACTTTCATAACAGCGTTGTGATGCCAAACAGCGTCAATTCAGACTGACACACATTCACTTAAGGGGAACTGGGGATATGTATCAGCTGCTTGTGTGACAGTCAGACAGTGAATACTTTAGAGCCGTGTGAGCTAACCCGGAGCTAACGGGAGAATAAACTCCCGTGGAAGTGCAGCCAGCACTGCAGCGGTCGCTAAATGCCGCTGAAACACATTAATAAACAATGAACCACGGCACTCTGGAGAAAAGTATAAGGTTGGAGAAGTCGTTATTTAATTTAATCTGGCTTCGTATGATTAAAAGCAACACGACCCGATACAGTCCCCGGCCCGTTGTTGTTGTGGGAGAAAATCAGCGACGTAAACTGTGACGTCATGACGCAGCAGCGGCAGCTCTGGGCAGTGTGAACAGAGCGGGAGCTGAAAAGGGAAACGGGAGCTGAACCAGAAAAGCTCTCGCGAGGAGCTAGAAAGTGAAAAGCGCCGGTGTGAAAGCCGCATGTGTCTTTGAACGATGTGTTGCGTTCAGGTACTCTGCAGACACATAGGCCTGACGCTAGGGCTGTGCAATTAATCGTATTTTAATCGCAATTACGATGTTGGCCTGCCACAATTACGAAAACAACATAATCGAAAAAAAACAATTATTTAGCTTTGCTAGGTTGTGACCGTGCAACATATTTGATCTAATTAATTTTAGTCTAATTTATTTGTATTTATCATATTTATATATGTTTAGTAGCTTGTTGAAGTGCGCTCCAAAATATGTGTTGATCTTGTTTATTGGTATTTATTATTTTGATATTATTTATTTAAATGTATCATTTATTTTATTTATTTTTGTATTGGTTTTTCAGTTGAATTATACGTTCAGGGTAATCAACAGTTAAAAAGATACTGTTCAAATTATTATTATTATTTGTTTTAAAGTTCAATAAATGGATGTTTTCAAAGTCAATGAATAATCGTATTTAATAATCGTGATATCAATTATTGACCCAAATAATCGTGATTATGATTTTTGCCATAATCGAGCAGCCCTACCTGACGCTAGATGTTAGTGGTGGTTTTCTGTCAATTAGTAGCTTCATTCTGTCTTTGAGGTGATCCTGATTTGGTCTCTTTTTGCATCAGTTTAAAGTCGGTTTGTGTCCCATGCTGTAACTAATGAAAGCCAGTACGTTGTCAGACTCCTGTTGATCCTCTCCTCTGAGTTTTCTTCATGGCTCGTGTGAGAAACACTTATCAGCTCTTTGTCTTTCAGAAAGAGAGGAATGCTTTTGTGTTTCTGCAGCAGCTGCTTCCTCTCTCATTCACCTCTCTGATGAGTGTGTGTGTGTGTGTGTGTGTGTGTGTGTGTGTGTGTGTGTGTGTGTGTGTGTGTGTGCGTGTGCGTGTGCGTGTGCGTGTGTGTGGCTTTTCGAGGAACAAACAATAGACTCTGAGCGACACACACACATCAGCAGAAAGAGGTCAATTATGGAGAAGGACTAACAAAGAAACCCAGAGTGTGAGTGATGTGTGTGTGTGTGTGTGTGTGCGTGAGTGCGTGTGAGTGTGAGAGTGTGAGTGTGTGCGAGTGTGAGTGTGAGAGTGTGAGTGCGTGCATGAGTGTGTGAGTGTGTGTGTGTGTGAGTGAGTGTGTGCGAGTGTGTGAGTGTGCGAGTGTGTGTGTGTGTGTGTGTGTGTGTGTGTGTGTGTGTGTGTGTGGAGTGAGTGGTGTGTGGTGTGCGGAGTGAGTGATGTGTGGGAGGGTGTGTGTGTGTGATGTGCGAGTGATTGAGTGTGTTAGTGTGTTTTGGTTGGTGTGTGAGTGTTGATTTTTGTTGTGTGTGTGTTGTTGTTT
>NW_022987481.1:0-17500 GCF_902827165.1 Trematomus bernacchii | reverse complement strand
CAAGACCCGCATCAGAAAGCTTTTGAATGGTGATACCTTTCCAGTTGGTCTACCTGCTCTTCACGTAGCTCTGCATGTCGTCCTTTAGGTGCTCTCTGGAGATAGGCACTGCTCAATCCACTCCTCCATAGTGAGACCCCCCCCCCCTCAATCCACTCCTCCATAGTGAGACCCCCCCCCCCTCAATCCACTCCTCCATAGTGAGACCCCCCCCCCTCAATCCACTCCTCCATAGTGAGACCCCCCCGGAGGTCCAAGTTAACCTTACATGTTTCCATCTTAAGCTTTGTAAGTTTGTTTCGTAACGGACTAAATGTAAATATATTTATAAAACGGACAAGTCAAATCAAGCAATCTGATTGGTCGATAGCGTTTTTGCGGACCTTTTTGATTACAGATTTGAAAACATGGTTGCTTGCTTTAAAAGTAGCACACTTCATGATGTCAGACCTTGGGAAGTATCTAGATACCCCTGCCCTCATGCCAAAGGAACTGCACACTGAATATGTTTTGCCGTTTGAAGTCTATGTCTGGACCGCTGCGTGAAAAGGAGGGTTTCTGCCCCGTTACTTCTCCGCTGTTTTCTTGTCCCAGTTTGAAAAGCAAGCAGCATGCTGTTTGCTTTTCAGACCAACTGTACACTGTTAAATCGACCAGACTTCTTTCTGCAGATGTGAGCGTCCTTAACAACGGTCAATACGTCCTTGCTGCACATGATCCCTTACATGTTTCTTGAGCTTTGTTAGTTAGTTAGTTTCCTAACGGACGAAATGTAACAGCTGTAGTTTTTCTCAGACGTGGAGGGATACTGACTTGTTGTGAAAAGTAACTACAATTCTACCCGTGGTATACGCTCATTATATCACGGCTAAGAACCAATCAGATTGCTTGATTTGACTTGTCCGTTTTATAAATATATATATGTATTGATCTCTCTCAGGCCCCCTGAAGACCCCCATCGCGGCCGGGCACCCCTCCATGAACCTTCTGCTCAGAAAGACCTTCGATCTCTACGCCAACGTGCGGCCGTGCGTCTCCATCGAGGGATACAAGACTCCGTACACCGACGTGAACCTGGTGACCATCAGAGAGAACACTGAGGGGGAGTACAGTGGGATAGAGCACCTGGTGAGACACACACACACACACACACACACACACACACACACACACACACACACACACACACACACACACACACACACACACACACACACACACACACACACACACACACACACACACACACACACACACACACACACACACACACACACACACACACACACACACACACACACACACACACACACACACACACACACACACACACACACACACACAGGTCAGCAGACTGTCAGCTAGCTCCGTCATTTCTTTCTGGTCATAGTTTTTTATGTTAATTCCATTCAAAACATATATATTGAATTCCTTCACTTGCATAGTTTGTGCAAACTATTAAACCAAAGTAAAGTGTTGTTATTTATAAGCTAATAGTTTGGTAGAAATGTTCATTCTTAAGTGTTAGACATTATATAAACATCTAATCAACGCAGTCCCACAGAAACGTCCTGTGTCCCACGTGCTGCTCGCTCTGATCGTCTCGTTCAGAGTCTTGTTAGCATCCGTTTGAAATCTGATTTATAATAATATTAATATTTCTGATATTTGATGTGGTAGAATAGGTAATAAAGCTGAGAGAGACTCAGGCGCTGCTCCTCTGGAGGGTAAGACCTGAACCTGTCAGCTGATCACATGATAATCTGACCTGCTTTAGCGTTAGCTTAGCATTAAACAGGAAGCTGAGCTGTGTTCAGACCCAGCGCAAAATCAACCTCAGGGTTTTTCTGCTGATATTTAAAGTGACTCTGTGAGTTTAATATAATATTCTTTCTCCTAACTTCTTTTATCTCGGATAATATTCAAGATTTCAGGGTCTTTTTCTTTTATTTCAGTGAATATTAGGAATAGGGTTCTCTTTTGTTTTATTTGTAATTTTTATTTGAGTAAAAGTGTATTTTTTTAAATTTATGAATTATTCTTATTTTTTATTTACAACTTTAACTAAATATTCAAATTGTTCTCCAAATGTTACGACTTTATTTCAGGGAATATTTTTGATTTGTTTTCTTACATTTCTAAATTCTTTTTTAGACAATATTTAATTATGTTTGTCTTTAATTTAAAACTTTAATTTAACATTTATTTTTTTCTCCTACATTTTTAACATTTAAATATTAATTAAAATCCAAGTATTTCTGTTCATTTTTAGTCTTTATATGATTTAAATCCCTCTGGTCTGAGTTCAGCGATCAGCTGGCAGTCTGTGGATGTGATGTCACTTCCTGTGGCTGTGATGGTGATGATGTCACTTCCTGTCTGTTCCCTGATGTTCTTTATGAAGTCCGTCTTCATTCCTGTTGTTTTTCCCTTTTTGGAATGAACACTTTTCGTTACTCTTCAGATGCATCTCCTCCCCTTCCTCCTCCACTTCCTCTTCATCTTCTTCTTCTCCTCTTGTTCCTCAGATCGTGGAAGGCGTGGTTCAGAGCATCAAACTGATCACGGAGGACGCCAGTCGACGCATCGCAGAATACGCCTTCGAATACGCCCGAAACAATCAGAGGAGCAGCGTGACGGCCGTTCATAAGGCCAACATCATGTGAGTGAAACAATCAATAATATACATATACTGGGTTAACATCATGAGAGTGAAACAATCAATAATATACATATACTGGGTTAACATCATGAGAGAGAAACAATCAATAATATACATATACTGGGTTAACATCATGTGAGTGAAACAATCAATAATATACATATACTGGGTTAACATCATGAGAGAGAAACAATCAATAATATACATATACTGGGTTAACATCATGAGAGAGAAACAATCAATAATATCATCAATACTGGGTTAACATCATGAGAGAGAAACAATCAATAATATCATCAATACTGGGTTAACATCATGAGAGAGAAACAATCAATAATATCATCAATACTGGGTTAACATCATGAGAGAGAAACAATCAATAATATCATCAATACTGGGTTAACATCATGAGAGAGAGAAACAATCAATAATATCATCAATACTGGGTTAACATCGTGTGAGAGAAACAATCAATAATATCATCAATACTGGGTTAACATCGTGTGAGAGAAACAATCAATAATATCATCAATACTGGGTTAACATCATGAGAGAGAAACAATCAATAATATCATCAATACTGGGTTAACATCGTGTGAGAGAAACAATCAATAATATCATCAATACTGGGTTAACATCGTGTGAGAGAAACAATCAATAATATCATCAATACTGGGTTAACATCATGAGAGAGAAACAATCAATAATATCATCAATACTGGGTTAACATCATGAGAGTGAAACAATCAATAATATCATCAATACTGGGTTAACATCATGAGAGAGAAACAATCAATAATATCATCAATACTGGGTTAACATCGTGAGAGAGAAACAATCAATAATATCATCAATACTGGGTTAACATCATGTGAGAGAAACAATCAATAATATCATCAATACTGGGTTAACATCATGAGAGAGAAACAATCAATAATATCATCAATACTGGGTTAACATCGTGTGAGAGAAACAATCAATAATATCATCAATACTGGGTTAACATCATGAGAGTGAAACAATCAATAATATCATCAATACTGGGTTAACATCATGAGAGAGAAACAATCAATAATATCATCAATACTGGGTTAACATCATGAGAGAGAAACAATCAATAATATACATATACTGGGTTAACATCATGAGAGAGAAACAATCAATAATATCATCAATACTGGGTTAACATCATGAGAGAGAAACAATCAATAATATCATCAATACTGGGTTAACATCATGAGAGAGAAACAATCAATAATATCATCAATACTGGGTTAACATCATGAGAGAGAAACAATCAATAATATCATCAATACTGGGTTAACATCATGAGAGAGAGAAACAATCAATAATATCATCAATACTGGGTTAACATCGTGTGAGAGAAACAATCAATAATATCATCAATACTGGGTTAACATCGTGTGAGAGAAACAATCAATAATATCATCAATACTGGGTTAACATCATGAGAGAGAAACAATCAATAATATCATCAATACTGGGTTAACATCGTGTGAGAGAAACAATCAATAATATCATCAATACTGGGTTAACATCGTGTGAGAGAAACAATCAATAATATCATCAATACTGGGTTAACATCATGAGAGAGAAACAATCAATAATATCATCAATACTGGGTTAACATCATGAGAGAGAGAAACAATCAATAATATCATCAATACTGGGTTAACATCATGAGAGAGAAACAATCAATAATATCATCAATACTGGGTTAACATCGTGAGAGAGAAACAATCAATAATATCATCAATACTGGGTTAACATCGTGAGAGAGAAACAATCAATAATATCATCAATACTGGGTTAACATCGTGAGAGAGAAACAATCAATAATATCATCAATACTGGGTTAACATCATGAGAGAGAAACAATCAATAATATCATCAATACTGGGTTAACATCGTGAGAGAGAAACAATCAATAATATCATCAATACTGGGTTAACATTGTGTGTGTGTGTGTGTGTGTGGTGTGTGTGTGTGTGTGTGTGTGTGTGGTGTGGTGTGTGTGTGTGTGGTGTGTGTGTGGTGTGTGTGTGTGTGTGTGTGTGGTGTGTGTGTGTGTGTGTGTGTGTGTGTGTGTGTGTGTGTGTGTGTGTGTGTGTGTGTGTGTGTGTGTGTGTGTGTGTGTGGTGTGTGTGTGTGTGTGGTGTGTGTGTGTGTGTGTGTGTGTGTGGTGTGTGTGTGTGTGTGTGTGTGTGTGTGTGTGTGTGTGTGTGTGTGTGTGTGTGTGTGTGTGTGTGTGTGTGTGTGTGTGTGTGTGTGTGTGTGTGTGTGTGTGTGTGTGTGTGTGTGTGTGTGTGTGTGTGTGTGTGTGTGTGTGTGTGTGTGTGTGTGTGTGTGTGTAGGCGGATGTCAGACGGTCTGTTTCTCAGGAAGTGTCGTGAAGTTGCTGAGAACTACAAAGACATCAAGTTCACTGAGATGTACCTGGACACCGTGTGCCTCAACGTGAGAGGACTCTTTAAAGTAGAGACACTACATACTGCTATACACCTGAACATCAGCAGGAGAGGACTCTTTAAAGTAGAGAGAACTCTTTAAAGTAGAGACACTACATACTGATATACACCTGAACATCAGCGGGAGAGGACTCTTTAAAGTAGAGACACTACATACTGATATACACCTGAACATCAGCGGGAGAGGACTCTTTAAAGTAGAGACACTACATACTGATATACACCTGAACATCAGCGGGAGAGGACTCTTTAAAGTAGAGACACTACATACTGATATACACCTGAACATCAGCGGGAGAGGACTCTTTAAAGTAGAGACACTACATACTGATATACACCTGAACATCAGCGGGAGAGGACTCTTTAAAGTAGAGACACTACATACTGATATACACCTGAACATCAGCAGGAGAGGACTCTTTAAAGTAGAGACTCTACATACTGATATACACCTGAACATCAGCAGGAGAGGACTCTTTAAAGTAGAGACACTACATACTGATATACACCTGAACATCAGCAGGAGAGGACTCTTTAAAGTAGAGACACTGCATACTGATATACACCTGAACATCAGCGGGAGAGGACTCTTTAAAGTAGAGACACTACATACTGATATACACCTGAACATCAGCAGGAGAGGACTCTTTAAAGTAGAGACACTACATACTGATATACACCTGAACATCAGCGGGAGAGGACTCTTTAAAGTAGAGACACTACATACTGATATACACCTGAACATCAGCAGGAGAGGACTCTTTAAGTAGAGACACTACATACTGATATACACCTGAACATCAGCGGGAGAGGACTCTTTAAAGTAGAGACACTACATACTGATATACACCTGAACATCAGCAGGAGAGGACTCTTTAAAGTAGAGACACTACATACTGATATACACCTGAACATCAGCAGGAGAGGACTCTTTAAAGTAGAGACACTACATACTGATATACACCTGAACATCAGCAGGAGAGGACTCTTTAAAGTAGAGACACTACATACTGATATACACCTGAACATCAGCGGGAGAGGACTCTTTAAAGTAGATATTAAGAATGAGAGTATGTTAATGGTTTGAACAGATGTATTGATGATGTATTGATGATGTATTGATGATGTATTGATGTTTCAGATGGTACAGGATCCCACTCAGTTCGACGTGCTCGTGATGCCGAACCTGTACGGAGACATCCTCAGGTCAGATCTTTAATAATAACCCTCTCACTTAAGATATGTTTGATAACTGTTAGAAAACTATCCCTGGTCCCCTTCTTGAGCTTCAACCTCAGGATCCATGTATTTGTGATCCTCTCCAGAATGGAAGGAGTCATCACATACAGAGCATCAACTAGTTCCTTTTTCTCAAAAATCAGATTTATTTTTAAGAATCTTGACTTTTTCTAAAACAATCTGACTTTTTCTAAAATAATCTGACTTTTTCTAAAAAAATCTGACTTTCTAAAAAAAATCTGACTTTTTCTAAAAAAATCACAAAATTCAGATTTTTTTCTCAAAAATCTGACTTTTTCTCAAAATCCTGACTTTTTCCACAAAATCTCAAAATCCTGATTTATTCTCAAAAATCAGACTTATTCTCAAAAATCAGACTTTTTCTCAAAAATCAGACTTTTTCTCAAAAATCAGATTTTTGAGAAAGTCTGTTTTTTTTTCTCAACATTTTGACTTTTTCTCAAAATCCCCCAAAAATCTGACTTTTTCAAAAAAAAACACAAAATTATGATTTTTTCTCAAAATTATAATTTTTTCAAAAAAATATCTGACTTTTTTTCTCAAAATTTTGACTTTTTCTCAACGTCTCAAAAATGAATGACTTAAAAATAATAATAATCCCTGGTCCCCGGCTTGAGCTTCAATCTCAGGATCCATGTATCTGTGATCCTCTCCAGAATGGAAGTAGTCATCACATACAGAGCATCAACTAGTTCCTGAACAGTGTCCTTCACATGCTGATATCCAAGAGAGGGAGTTACACAGTCACAAGATGGAGGAATAGAAAGCAGTATTCAATGTTTACTTCAGATTAGCTCCACGTCAGAAATGAGCATGCTTGTCATATGTCTATCTCCATAGAGGCTGAATCATCATGTTAATCACATAGCTATCATATGCCTCAAACAGTCCTGATGCTCTTCTAGGTAATCACACATCCTGTCATGTTCACAGCTACAGTTGGGATACCTTTGGTATCAGATAAGATGAGAGATGAGAGATAAGAAGCACTTTATTGATCCCAATTTGGTAAATGTTTGCGTTGCAGCATTAAAAGAAATAGCATTGGACAATACAAATTAAAAGACTAGAAATAAACAAAAGTAGAAAATATACATGTTGCATTTACAAATGAACAATAACAAAAACCAGATATAAAGCAAGGTATTAAATCCAGAAGTGTGAGGGATGCATATTGAACTGAATGATGTGAATCCAGAAGTGTGAGGGATGCATATTGAACTGAATGATGTGAATCCAGAAGTGTGTGAGGGATGCATATTGAACTGAATGATGTGAATACAGAAGTGTGAGGGATGCATATTGAACTGAATGATGTGAATACAGAAGTGTGTGAGGGATGCATATTGAACTGAATGATGTGAATACAGAGTGTGTGAGGGATGCATATTGAACTGAATGATGTGAATACAGAAGTGTGAGGGATGCATATTGAACTGAATGATGTGAATACAGAAGTGTGTGAGGGATGCATATTGAACTGAATGATGTGAATACAGAAGTGTGAGGGATGCATATTGAACTGAATGATGTGAATCCAGAAGTGTGTGAGGGATGCATATTGAACTGAATGATGTGAATACAGAAGTGTGTGAGGGATGCATATTGAACTGAATGATGTGAATACAGAAGTGTGTGAGGGATGCATATTGAACTGAATGATGTGAATACAGAAGTGTGTGAGGGATGCATATTGAACTGAATGATGTGAATACAGAAGTGTGAGGGATGCATATTGAACTGAATAATGTGAATACAGAAGTGTGTGAGGGATGCATATTGAACTGAATGATGTGAATACAGAAGTGTGTGAGGGATGCATATTGAACTGAATGATGTGAATACAGAAGTGTGTGAGGGATGCATATTGAACTGAATAATATACAGTTGAGGCCTAAGTTATTAGCCCCCCAGGAGTTATGGAACATTTTCCTAAAATTCTTCCCAATGTTTCCAGCATTGATAAAACTTGATATAATCAAACATTCTCCAGTGCTATTTAGTAGCTTGTGGTACTTTTTGGGAAATAAAATAAGATTTTAGGCTCGCTTTATATCAAATATAGTGAAAAATGGGTTGGTCAAAAATATTAGCCCCCAGGCCCTTAATAGTCAATAGTGCACCTTTTCTGAGCCACAACTGACAACAACCTCTTAGAGTAGTTCTTCACTAGGTTGGCACAGGTCTCTTGAGGGATCAATGTTTGATTATATCAAGTTTTATCAATGCTGGAAACATTGGGAAGAATTTTAGGAAAATGTTCCATAACTCCTGGGGGGCTAATAACTTAGGCCTCAACTGTACATACAGAAGTGTGTGAGGGATGATATTGAACTGAAGTATGTGAGGGATGCATATTGAACTGAATGATGTACGGCAGCGGTTTTCAAAGTGTGAGGCGCGCCTCCCCTGGGGGGCGCCAGAGAGCTTCAGGGGAGGCGCAGCGGGAGAAAAAAATAACGAGAAACAGTGAAATCTAGCGAGTTAACTTCTGCTAACTTTATGCGAGCGGCAACATGGATCGATTTTTAGTGAAGTTACCTAAAGTGAAAGAGGAGACAGCGTCTGGCAGAAAACGACAGCTTTGTTTTGTGGCTCATCGGACATTTATGAGAGAAAGTCTCTAATGTCCAAGTGCAAGTGAATGCAGCACAATACGCAAGCCTTGTTACCCCTCCCCCGGCCCTGGCGCGACCGAGGAAATGTGATTGGCGGCAATATCATTTGAACGGGACGGCGCATTCGGACCCAAGTACACAGAAGAAATGAGGTGCGGTCTACAATGACAGAGAAGAGCCTGTCAGTGTGGCTGACTCAGCATTAAATCAAAACGCACTAAAGTTTTGGATCTTAATACGTTTGTGAGGCGTTTTGCTGAACAAGATGGTAATCGCCGCATTCAGCTGTTATAGGCATGCCAACTTGATGCTCTGCTCACGGATGACTCGATGAGCATAACAAACTGTTAAGATGATGACCTTATGTGTGTAAATATATTTCTTTGTGGGGGTCTGCCCCCAAAAAACTGTTTTAACTCTTGAGAAAGTCAAATAAGACGGTGTGTAAAACTACACTGCCCAGACAAAAAAAAGTAACCACTTTGATTTAACTAGGCCAGGTAAGGGCATTCCACTGGATAATAATACCCCTGCATTATAGCAACAACAATAATAATAATAATAATAATAATAATAATAATAATAATAATAATAATAATAATAATAATAATAGCAATAATAATTGGGAGGGGGGGCGCGGCTGTTCTTATGTTCTCTGAGGGGAGGCTCACCTTCCCACACTTTGAAAACCCCTGGTGTACGGTGTGATTAAGAGAAGCTGGAGCAGAGGGTCTGGAGCGAGAGCTGTTCTCTGAGACTGGAACCTTCAGTGCAATCTATATATTAATATGTGATGTATTGATCCCAGTGATCTGTGTGCCGGGCTGATCGGAGGACTCGGAGTCACGCCCAGCGGAAACATTGGAGCCAACGGAGTCGCCATCTTTGAATCGGTTCGTTTTCCTTCAATTTATTTCACTTTTATATTTTTACGTTCATTTGAACATGAGTTGGATATTAAACCTTTAGCACTGAAGAAAACTCATGCATTATAGTATATATAATGATGTTGTGGTGTGTTCAGGTGCATTATAGTATATATAATGATGTTGTGGTGTGTTCAGGTGCATTATAGTATATATAATGATGTTGTGGTGTGTTCAGGTGCATTATAGTATATATAATGATGTTGTGGTGTGTTCAGGTGCACGGCACTGCCCCGGACATCGCAGGCCTGGACATGGCGAACCCAACGGCTCTTATTCTCAGCGCGGTGATGATGCTGCGTCACATGGGACTGCACGACATCGGGAACAACATCCAGAACGCCTGCTTCGACACCATCAGGGACAAGAAGGTGAGACAGAGTGAGACAGGGACAAGAGGGTGAGACGGAGTGAGACAGGGACAAGAAGGTGAGACGGAGTGAGACAGGGACAAGAAGGTGAGACGGAGTGAGACAGGGACAAGAAGGTGAGACGGAGTGAGACAGGGACAAGAAGGTGAGACGGAGTGAGACAGGGACAAGAAGGTGAGACGGAGTGAGACAGGGACAAGAAGGTGAGACGGAGTGAGACAGGGACAAGAAGGTGAGACAGGGACAAGAGGGTGAGACGGAGTGAGACAGGGACAAGAGGGTGAGACGGAGTGAGACAGGGACAAGAAGGTGAGACAGGGACAAGAAGGTGAGACGGAGTGAGACAGGGACAAGAAGGTGAGACGGAGTGAGACAGGGACAAGAAGGTGAGACGGAGTGAGACAGGGACAAGAGGGTGAGACGGAGTGAGACAGGGACAAGAAGGTGAGACGAAGTGAGACAGAGACAAGAAGGTGAGACAGGGACAAGAAGGTGAGACGGAGTGAGACAGGGACAAGAAGGTGAGACGGAGTGAGACAGGGACAAGAAGGTGAGACAGGGACAAGAAGGTGAGACGGAGTGAGACAGGGACAAGAGGGTGAGACAGGGACAAGAAGGTGAGACGGAGTGAGACGGGGACAAGAAGGTGAGACGGAGTGAGACAGGGACAAAAAGGTGAGACGGAGTTAGACAGGGACAAGAGGGTGAGACGGAGTGAGACAGGGACAAGAAGGTGAGACGGAGTGAGACAGGGACAAGAGGGTGAGACGGAGTGAGACAGGGACAAGAAGGTGAGACAGGGACAAGAAGGTGAGACGGAGTGAGACAGGGACAAGGGGGTGAGACGGAGTGAGACAGGGACAAGAAGGTGAGACGGAGAGAGACAGGGACAAGAGGGTGAGACGGAGTGAGACAGGGACAAGAAGGTGAGACAGGGACAAGAAGGTGAGACGGAGTGAGACAGGGACAAGAGGGTGAGACGGAGTGAGACAGGGACAAGAAGGTGAGACGGAGAGAGACAGGGACAAGAAGGTGAGACGGAGAGAGACAGGGACAAGAAGGTGAGACGGAGTGAGACGGGGACAAGAAGGTGAGACGGAGTGAGACAGGGACAAGAGGGTGAGACAGGGACAAGAAGGTGAGACGGAGTGAGACAGGGACAAGAAGGTGAGACAGGGACAAGAAGGTGAGACGGGGACAAGAAGGTGAGACGAGTGAGACAGGGACAAGAAGGTGAGACGGAGTGAGACAGGGACAAGAAGGTGAGACGGAGTGAGACAGGGACAAGAAGGTGAGACGGAGTGAGACAGGGACAAGAGGGTGAGACGGAGTGAGACAGGGACAAGAGGGTGAGACGGAGTGAGACAGGGAGAAGAGGGTGAGACGGAGTGAGACAGGGACAAGAAGGTGAGACAGGGGACAAGAAGGTGAGACGGAGTGAGACAGGGACAAGAGGGTGAGACGGAGTGAGACAGGGACAAGAAGGTGAGACGGAGAGAGACAGGGACAAGAAGGTGAGACGGAGAGAGACAGGGACAAGAAGGTGAGACGGAGTGAGACGGGGACAAGAAGGTGAGACGGAGTGAGACAGGGACAAGAGGGTGAGACAGGGACAAGAAGGGTGAGACGGAGTGAGACAGGGACAAGAAGGTGAGACAGGGACAAGAAGGTGAGACGGGGACAAGAAGGTGAGACGAGTGAGACAGGGACAAGAAGGTGAGACGGAGTGAGACAGGGACAAGAAGGTGAGACGGAGTGAGACAGGGACAAGAAGGTGAGACGGAGTGAGACAGGGACAAGAAGGTGAGACGGAGTGAGACAGGGACAAGAAGGTGAGACAGGGACAAGAAGGTGAGACGGAGTGAGACGGAGTGAGACAGGGACAAGAAGGTGAGACGGAGTGAGACAGGGACAAGAGGGTGAGACGGAGTGAGACAGGGACAAGAAGGTGAGACGGAGTGAGACAGGGACAAGAGGGTGAGACGGAGTGAGACAGGGACAAGAAGGTGAGACAGGGACAAGAAGGTGAGACGGAGTGAGACAGGGACAAGAGGGTGAGACGGAGTGAGACAGGGACAAGAAGGTGAGACGGAGAGAGACAGGGACAAGAAGGTGAGACGGAGTGAGACAGGGACAAGAAGGTGAGACGGAGTGAGACGGACAAGAAGGTGAGACGGAGTGAGACAGGGACAAGAAGGTGAGACGGAGTGAGACAGGGACAAGAGGGTGAGACGGAGTGAGACAGGGACAAAGAAGGTGAGACGGAGTGAGACAGGGACAAGAGGGTGAGACGGAGTGAGACAGGGACAAGAAGGTGAGACAGGGACAAGAAGGTGAGACGGAGTGAGCCGGGGACAAGAAGGTGAGACAGGGACAAGAAGGTGAGACGGAGTGAGACGGGGACAAGAAGGTGAGACGAGTGAGACAGGGACAAGAAGGTGAGACGGAGTGAGACGGGGACAAGAAGGTGAGACGAGTGAGACAGGGACAAGAAGGTGAGACGGAGTGAGACAGGGACAAGAAGGTGAGACGGAGTGAGACAGGGACAAGAAGGTGAGACGGAGTGAGACAATAAGGTGAGACAGGGACAAGAAGGTGAGACGGAGTGAGACGGAGTGAGACAGGGACAAGAAGGTGAGACGGAGTGAGACAGGGACAAGAGGGTGAGACGGAGTGAGACAGGGACAAGAAGGTGAGACAGGGACAAGAAGGTGAGACAGGGACAAGAGGTGAGACGGAGTGACAGGGACAAGAGGGTGAGACGAGTGAGACAGGGACAAGGAAGGTGAGACGGAGTGAGACAGGGACAAGAGGGTGAGACGGAGTGAGACAGGACAAGAAGGTGAGACAGGGACAAGAAGGTGAGACGGAGTGAGACGGGGACAAGAGGGTGAGACGAAGGAGTGAGACAGTGACGAAGAGGTGAGACGGAGAGAGACAGGGACAAGAAGGTGAGACGGAGTGAGACAGGGACAAGAAGGTGAGACGGAGTGAGACGGACAAGAAGGTGAGACGGAGTGAGACAGGGACAAGAAGGTGAGACGGAGTGAGACAGGGACAAGAAGGGTGAGACGGAGTGAGACAGGGGACAAGAGGGTGAGACGGAGTGAGACAGGGACAAGAAGGTGAGACGGAGTGAGACAGGGACAAGAGGGTGAGACAGGGACAAGAAGGTGAGACGGAGTGAGACAGGGACAAGAAGGTGAGACAGGGACAAGAAGGTGAGACGGAGTGAGACAGGGACAAGAGGGTGAGACAGGGACAAGAAGGTGAGACGGAGTGAGACAGGGACAAGAAGGTGAGACAGGGACAAGAAGGTGAGACGGAGTGAGACGGGGACAAGAAGGTGAGACGAGTGAGACAGGGACAAGAAGGTGAGACTGAGTGAGACAGGGACAAGAAGGTGAGACGGAGTGAGACAGGGACAAGAAGGTGAGACAGGGAGTCATCTTAGCCTAATTTTAGCCCTATTTTAGCCTATTTTACTATACTACTGTTTGCACCATGGAATCAGTGTTGTCTGATTGTGGGGATGATGACTGTGTGTGTGTGTGTGCGTGTGCGTGTGTGTGTGTCTCAGGTGCTAACCAAGGACCTCGGAGGAAACTCTAAATGTTCCGAGTTCACCGACGATATCTGCCGTCGCATCCAAGACATGTGATCCCAGCAGGGGGCGCCACTGAGCAGAGAGACCCCAAATACACCTGATCATCTTCATGTATTGTTTTCTGTATGAAATGGAGAAACACCTGATCTCTTGTATGTTTCCATGGAGACGTCCTGCTTCCTGTTCATATCGGGGTGTTTTGGGGTTTTCCTGCTTCCTTTCGGCGAACACCATGAAACATTCACAGCCAAGATACGCACAATGTCACACGACCAAGAGTTTACTCAGATATCCAGATATCATTCTGATAATAGTTGTTTTAGTTTTCAGCACTCCCCTGATGATAGGTAGATGATGGACAGATCTGTTTCAGCACTCTGATGATAGGTAGATGATGGACAGATCTGTTTGTAACGGTCATCTGGTGTAACTTATTTATTCTGTTCCTGCTTCCTCTGTTTCTACATTAATAAACGCTGTGGAGAGAACTGAGCTCTGTGTCTCTTTCATGACCGGACACACAACAAGAGACACTTTGAATACAGGACACACAACAAGAGACACTTTAATGACAGGACACACAACAAGAGACACTTTAATGACAGGACACACAACAAGAGACACTTTAATGACAGACACACAAAAGAGACACTTTAATGACAGGACACACAACAAGAGACACTTTAATGACAGGACACACAACAAGAGACACTTTAATGACAGGACACACAACAAGAGACACTTTAATGACAGGGACACACAAACAAGAGACACTTTAATGACAGGACACACACAAGAGACACTTTAATGACAGGACACACAACAAGAGACACTTTAATGACAGGACACACAACAAGAGACACTTTGATGACAGGACACACAACAAGAGACACTTTGATGACAGGACACACAACAAGAGACACTTTGAAGACAGGACACACAACAAGAGACACTTTAATGACAGGACACACAACAAGAGACACTTTGAAGACAGGACACACAACAAGAGACACTTTGATGACAGGACACACAACAAGAGACACTTTAATGACAGGACACACAACAAGAGACACTTTGATGACAGGACACACAACAACAAGAGACACTTTGATGACAGGACACACAACAAGAGACACTTTGATGACAGGACACACAACAACAAGAGACACTTTGATGACAGGACACACAAGAGACACTTTAATGACAGGACACAACAAGAGACACTTTGATGACAGGACACACAACAAGAGACACTTTAATGACAGGACACACAACAAGAGACACTTTGATGACAGGACACACAAGAGACACTTTAAGACAGGACACAACAAGATACACTTTGATGACAGGACACACAACAAGAGACACTTTGAAGACAGGACACACAACAAGAGACACTTTAATGACAGGACACAACAACAAGAGACACTTTAATGACAGGACACACAACAAGAGACACTTTGAAGACAGGACACACAAGAGACACTTTAATGACAGGACACACAACAAGAGACACTTTAATGACAGGACACAACAAGAGACACTTTAATGACAGGACACACAAGAGACACTTTAATGACAGGACACACAACAAGAGACACTTTAATGACAGGACACAACAAGAGACACTTTAATGACAGGACACACAAGAGACACTTTAATGACAGGACACAACAAGAGACACTTTAATGACAGGACACACAACAAGAGACACTTTAATGACAGGACACACAACAAGAGACACTTTGATGACAGGACACACAACAAGAGACACTTTAATGACAGGACACACAAGAGACACTTTAATGACAGGACACACAAGAGACACTTTAATGACAGGACACACAAGAGACACTTTAATGACAGGACACACAAGAGACACTTTAATGACAGGACACACAAGAGACACTTTAATGACAGGACACAACAAGAGACACTTTGATGACAGGACACAAGAGACACTTTAATGACAGGACACACAACAAGAGACACTTTAATGACAGGACACACAACAAGAGACACTTTAATGACAGGACACACAACAAGAGACACTTTAATGACAGGACACACAACAACAAGAGACACTTTAATGACAGGACACACAACAAGAGACACTTTAATGACAGGACACACAACAAGATACACTTTGAAGACAGGACACAACAACAAGATACACTTTGAAGACAGGACACAACAAGAGACACTTTAATGACAGGACACACAACAAGATACACTTTGAAGACAGGACACAACAACAAGATACACTTTAATGACAGGACACACAACAAGAGACACTTTAATGACAGGACACACAACAAGATACACTTTGAAGACAGGACACACAACAAGATACACTTTGAAGACAGGACACACAACAATAAGAGACACTTTGAAGACAGGACACACAACAAGAGACACTTTAATGACAGGACACACAACAAGAGACACTTTGATGACAGGACACACAACAAGAGACACTTTGATGACAGGACACACAACAAGAGACACTTTAATGACAGGACACACAACAAGAGACACTTTAATGACAGGACACACAACAAGAGACACTTTAATGACAGGACACACAACAAGAGACACTTTAATGACAGGACACACAAGAGACACTTTAATGACAGGACACACAAGAGACACTTTAATGACAGGACACACAAGAGACACTTTAATGACAGGACACACAGCAAGAGACACTTTAATGACAGGACACACAACAAGAGACTCTTTAATGACAGGACACACAACAAGAGACACTTTAAGACAGGACACACAACAAGAGACACTTTAATGACAGGACACACAACAAGAGACACTTTAATGACAGGACCACAACAAGAGACACTTTTGAGACAGGACACACAACAAGAGACACTTTAATGACAGGACACACAACAAGAGACACTTTAATGACAGGACACACAACAAGAGACACTTTAATGACAGGACACACAAGAGACACTTTAATGACAGGACACACAACAAGAGACACTTTGATGACAGGACACAACAAGAGACACTTTAATGACAGGACACACAAGAGACACTTTGATGACAGGACACAAGAAGAGACACTTTAATGACAGGACACACAAGAGATACTTTAATGACAGGACACACAACAAGAGACATTTAATGACAGGACCACACAAGAGACACTTTAATGACAGGACACACAACAAGAGACACTTTGATGACAGGACACACAAGAGACACTTTAATGACAGGACACACAACAAGAGACACTTTAATGACAGGACACACAACAAGAGACACTTTAATGACAGGACACACAAGAGACACTTTAATGACAGGACACACAACAAGAGACACTTTAATGACAGGACACACAACAAGAGACACTTTAATGACAGGACACACAACAAGAGACACTTTGATGACAGGACACACAACAAGAGACACTTTGAAGACAGGACACACAACAAGAGACACTTTGAAGACAGGACACACAACAAGAGACACTTTGAAGACAGGACACACAACAAGAGACACTTTGAAGACAGGACACAACAACAAGAGACACTTTGAAGACAG
>NW_022987480.1:0-23947 GCF_902827165.1 Trematomus bernacchii | reverse complement strand
GCGGGAGCCGGCTCGCACACGCGAACGAGCCATTCCTTTTTTACATATTTTTTTTACGGGTGCTCCGCGTACATGCAGTGACTGAATGTCACGCGCATGCTGTGCATCACGTGAGTATAGACAAGGAGGGAGGGGCTGCGTGTGCACAGTGCTGGTTGCTGAACAGAGGGAGAGGAGAACACACGGTGAAGTGTCAGTTTGCGTCGCGCTAATAAGATGAGTGAAAGTAGGAAAAGAAGCAGCATTTGGCTGCATTTTAACAATTGTGCAAACACAAAGGCAGAATGCAGAATTTGCAACATGAAGCTCTCATATAGAGCAGGGTCCACAAACAACCTCCACAGGCACTTGAGAACTGTGCATCCAACAGTTCAGTTGGAAGAAAAAAGGCAGGCCAGACTGCCTGCTTCTGCCAGTGCGTCTACTCCACCTGTTGTTGCTGCAGCTACAGGATCTACCCCCCATGCATCAGGTACCCACAAACCAACAGCTACACAGAGCTCAATAAGCCAATGTATATCAAAGGCAATGACCCCAGCTAGACAGAACATAGTGGATGAAGAATTGGCCAAAATGATCGCAAGTGATTTCCAACCATTTTCCATTATGGAGGACAAGGGATTCCGAAGCTTCACACAGGCTCTCAATCCAATGTATGTTCCTCCGAGCAGGAAAACACTCTCTCAAAAAATCATTCCGAGACTGTATGCTAGAGAACGTGCTTCACTGCAGGCCAGGGTTAAGGAAGCTACTGCAGTCTGCCTTACCACTGATTGCTGGACATCAAGAACCACCACCTCTTTCATGTCTGTTACATGTCACTTTATAGAAAATTATAAAACGGTGGCCTGTCTTCTGGACTGTTTTGAGTTTAGCGACAGACACACTTCAGAAAACTTGGCAGAGGAACTGCTAAGAGTGGCAAAAGAGTGGGACATTGAAAATAAAGTGGCTTGCTGTGTTAGTGACAATGCAGCTAACATAACCAAAGCTATTAAACTCTTGAAATGGACCCACCACCCATGTCTCGCGCATACCATCAACCTGATGGTAAGAGATGCCCTGAAGGTCATGAAGCCCACTCTTGACAAAGTGAAGGGGATGGTAGAATTCTTCCATAAGAGCACAAGAGCAACAGAGAAGTTGAAGTCTACTCAGCGCCAAATGGATATGCCTGAGCTGAGGCTCAAGCAAGACTGTGTCACAAGGTGGAATTCTACATTGTACATGCTGAAACGGGTTCTGGAGTCAAAGGATGCAATCATCTCTACCCTGGCCCTTATCAATGCACATATGGATGCTCTGGATCAAGAAGAATGGGAGGCACTACAGGAGACCTGCACTGTTTTGGAACCCTTTGAGCAGGTCACCGTGGAAATCAGCTCAGAGGTACAGCTGACAGTTGTTATTATATTATTTATTATTATATAATAACATATTAAGGAACATTTTAGATGTGAATGTCAGTAATATTAAACAAGAATAAACTGAGCAAAGCCTATATACCACATAATAAAACAAAGCATAATAATAGAGTCACTGTTTTCAGCTATGTGACATCCTCCAAAATGCTACTCCTCTGCAGGGGTCTGCGGAAAATCACAGCCTACAACCAGACACAAGTGACCAAGAGGAAAGTGACAGAGTTGGTGACTGCTCTCTCAACGTCGATGGACAGAAAGTTTCACAGAATGGAATACAACACTGTCCTCTCAGAATCTACTGTACTCGATCCAAGGTTCAAAAGGCTGGCCTTTAATGATAACTGCGCTGTTGATGAGGCTCTTCAGAGAGTAACAGCAGCAGCAGCTCGTTGCGACCTCAGCAGCCAGCCAGCTCAACCACCAGGAGGCCAAGAGGGAGAAGAGGGAGCAAGGGCACCAGAAGTGGAGCCACAAATGTTTAAATAACATTTAAATAAAAATGTAAAATATACAAAAATACGGTAGCTGTCCTTTTTTTAATGTCTATGCTTAAGTTTTTATTGGTGTTGCTATCTGCTTTGTGTAGCGTGGTTCTACAAGCAAGTCAGTGCATTCATGGGGTGGTATCAGAGAGATACAAGGGTCTGTAAATGCAATGAAAACAATTGGCTACAGCAAATCATTTACATTACAAATTTAATTTTTACTTTTGAATACTTCAGTACAAAGGATGTGTTGAATAATTTAAGTGATATATGTGTAGACATATAAATAATTAGTCAAAACAGGGCTACTTTTGATTGAATTATAAAAGGTATATGTAGTAAAATAGAAGAGCCGTTTGGGAGCCGAAAGAGCCGGCTCTTCTTGGTGAGCCGAGCCAAATGAGCCGGCTCACTCAAAAGAGCCGGAATTCCCATCACTAATACTGACATCTTAAAAGCTGTTTTATTCTGGAAAAAAACGGAATTTCTCTCACAATCTTAATGCCAAGCTTTTATTCTGAAAATCCTTCATCTCCGGTTAGCATTTAGCATGTGGCTAATATTACGTTTTCTAGAAATGTGAATTTAAAGTGAAAATGACACGGAGTGTTGCACACCAAAACCTACTGACTTTTAACACTACATCTATAGACGTCGAGATATTATTATTGCTGAATATTAAAGGGATCATGCAAAATGCACTTTTGTACGTCTTTTATACATGAATATGTGTCCCCGGTGTTCCAGGGAACTCACCAAGTGTCAGAAAACACAACCCTCTCTATTTTCCTCCATACCCAAATCTCTAAAAAAGGGGCTGCAACGGATCTGATAAAAACTGATCCAGATTTGAACACTGTCCTGATGTCAGGACAGTGGCGCTACGGCTATTGGGCCAACTCTCCACCTATCAGGGGAATGTGGGGTTGGGCCACGGCCGGCCATTGCCGCTCGAAAGCGCTGGTGACGCTGTAGTACATATGCCAGGCCTGTAAGAGGCGCTGTAGTCTGCCACAAAAGCAGCGAAGAAGACTTGGTTACCCTTCTGTTTATTCTCCGCTGTGGCTTTTTTTCTCCCTCCCCGAGGCAAGCGTTTGCTCCTGCTGCTTTAATTCAATGCAATCCCTCCCCGTCGAGGCAAGCGCTGTAATTCTCTCCGGTTAGTCCACCAGCAGATGACAAACACCCACCTCTCCGCCTCTTCCAAGGAACGAGGGGACCGTGCGGCAGAGTAAGAGTAAGCCCGCCAGTTGTCATGTTGCTGCCTACTGTAATGTCTTGACTTACTGTATAATAAACCTGAGTCGTGAAACATACTCGACCCTCGATCATTCTACATGGTGTCAGAAGTGACCGGTGAGTCACAGGAAATAAACAAGACAAAGTAAAGGAATATAGACGGCGGAATGGCCAAGTTTAATCCCCCAGCGAACTTTTCTTTTGATAAGCCGACTGAATGGCCAGAATGGAGGCAACGCTTTGAGCGGTACAGACTCGCTACTAAACTCGACAAAGATGACGGGAGAGTGCAGGTGAGCTGCCTGATTTATGCCATGGGCAACGAGGTAGAAAACATATTCAAGTCGTTCACTTTTGCCGAAGAAGATGACGGCGATGACTTTGCCGTTGTGGTGGGAAAGTTCAACAAGTACTTTTTCCCGAGGAGGAACGTTATCCACGAGAGGTCATGTTTCCACCAGCGGGTCCAGCGGCCAGGGGAGAAGGCAGAGGGTTTCATCCGAGCCCTGTATGATCTATCAGAACACTGTGAGTTTGGCGCAAGCCGAGATGAGAATATCCGCGACCGAATTGTCGTCGGGATACGAGACAGAGAGCTCTCGCGCAGGCTGCAGCTAACGGCGGACCTAACACTAGCACTGACGACACGGACCGTCAGGCAGTCAGAGGAGGACCTAACACTAGCACTGACGACACGGACCGTCAGGCAGTCAGAGGAGGTCGCAGCACAAGTGAGTCTGCAGGAAGACACAGTGGGATCAGTACAGGAGGTGAGATTCAAAGAAAAAAATAACAAATGGAAACCTCAACAACATCAAGGCAAGTCAAAAGACAGAAAATGGGGGGGAAGTGAAAGGAAATGTGGGAAATCACAGCATAGCAAGGAAGAAGGGTGTCCTGCAGCTAAAGCTACATGCCACAAGTGCAATAAAATAGGACATTGGGCCAGAGTGTGCCGAAACAGCAATAGATCAGTGAATGAGGTCACAGGGACTGTACAGGCTGAGCAGACCCATTATTTCTTAGGCTCAGTGTGCAGTGCAGAGGAGAAAGAGCAGTGGACAGTACAGCTCCAGGTAGATTCTACTCCAATGGAATTTAAAATTGACACAGGAGCTGATGTCAGCGTCTTATGTGAGGATGCACTTCACACACTCACTCCACCAAAAACACTGAAACCAGCTGACATCCCATTAGACAGCCCAGGAGGTGAACTGTTGTGTCTGGGACGCTTTAATGCTACAGTTAGTTACAAGGGAAATAACTACCTATTTGAAGCATATGTAGTCCGTGGCCAGAATGTCAATAACCTACTCAGCCGGGATCTGTCAGTGGAGATGAACCTGGTGAGGCGTGTTGATGAAGTGAAATTCACTACCAGTGAACACCTTCAAGCCTATGGTGAGCACGGCACACTAAAAATTGAACCTGTTAAAATACAATTAAAGGATGGGGCTCAACCATATGCAGTGCATACAGCACGTCGTGTGCCCTTCCCAATGTTACAGATGGTAAAAGAGGAACTGCAGAGGATGGAGAAGAACGGTGTCATCGAGAAGGTAACACAGCCAACTGAATGCTGTGCTCCTATGGTGCCAGTTCTAAAGAAAACCACAGGCAAAGCCAGGATCTGTGTGGACCTGAAAAGACTAAATGAGTCAGTAAAAAGAGAGCGCTACATCTTACCTACCTCTGATGAAATAACTGCAAAGCTAAGTGGTGCAACTGTGTTTTCCTCTCTTGACGCTGCAAGTGGGTTCTGGCAAATCCCACTGCACCCAGTCAGCTGTAAATTAACAACCTTTATAACACCGTTTGGCAGGTACTGTTTCAAAAGGTTACCTTTCGGGATTTCCAGTGCGCCTGAGATCTCCCAGCGGAAAATGCTAGAGACTCTGTAGGGGCTGGTCTATGGGACATCGACAGAACAGCACGACGCCAGACTCGAGAAGGTACTACAGCGTGTTGAGTCAGCAGGCTTAAAACTCAATAAAGATAAATGCTCCCTCAGACAAAGCCAGCTACGCTTTCTGGGACATCTCATCGACCAGTCAGGAGTCAGGCTCGACCCTGATAAAGTTGAAGCCATACATCAGCTGGCTCCACCAGGAAACGTCCATGAGCTGAAAAGAGTCCTGGGCATGGTGAACTACCTGGGTAGGTACGTTCCAAACCTTTCCACAATAGGTCAACCACTGTACGAGCTTCTGAAGAGCAGGAACATCTGGACCTGGGGTCACTCACAGCAGTCAGCTTTTGAGAACATTAAGAAGATGCTGACCACGGCACCTGTTCTTGTCTTCTATGATGTGGCTAAAGCCACAGCGGTATCTGCTGATGCCAGTAGCTATGGCCTGGGGGGGGGGGTCCTCCTCCAGCTCCATGAAGAGGAGTGGAAGCCAGTAGCCTACTGTTCGAGGCGTCTCACAGAAGCGGAGACATGCTACGCCCAGATAGAAAAGGAGTGCTTGGCTAGCGTATGGGCCTGTGAGAAGTTCGACAAGTATCTATGTGGCTTGGATCAGTTCAGGCTGGAGACCGACCACAAGCCATTAGTGCCACTGATCAACAAACAAAGCCTAGACAACGTCCCCTTGAGATGTCAGCGTCTACTAATGAGGCTCATGAGGTACAAACCTTTAGCAGAGCATGTGCCTGGGAAGACCCTTGTTGTCGCCGACACACTGTCCCGAAGCCCACTGACACACACAAAGGAAGAGACTGACACTCAAGAAGATGTGGCATGCTATGTAGCCACAGTGATACAGGGCATTCCAGCATCCCCAACGAGAATGGAGAATATCAGAAAAGAGACAGCTGCCGACAGTGAGCTGTCATCAAGCTGATTAGGGCAGGATGGCCTGAATACGGTAGTAATGTTCCACTGAACATCAGGGACTACACCAAATTGAAAAATTAGCTATCGGAAGCTGATGGCTTAGTCATACGAGGAAACAGGATCGTGGTTCCGGGGTCACTGAGAGCAGACATTTTGCAGAAAATACATGAGGGACACCAGGGGCTCTCAAAATGCAGAGAAAAGGCGAATGCATCAGTTTGGTGGCCGGGGCTCTCTGCAGACATTAAGAACATTGTCAACATATGCAAGAGCTGCCAGGAGCAGAAGCGGGCTCAACAAAAGGAGCCGCTTATTTCCACACCACTGCCTGATCGTCCGTGGAAAAGAATCGCTCTCGACCTCTGCGAACATAACAAGCACAACTACCTTGTGATTTCAGACTACTATTCACGGTATCTGGAAATACTACAACTACCATCTACGACAAGTGCCCTTGTCATCCAGAGACTTAAAACGACCTTTGCTAGGTTCGGAATTCCTGAAGAGGTTGTGAGTGACAATGGTCCCCAATTCTCCAGTGCAGAATTCCGGGAGCTGGCACAGCGGTTGGACTTCAGACACATCACGTCTAGCCCTCACCATCCTCAAGGAAACGGTCATGCCGAAAGAGCAGTACAGACCGCTAAGAGAATCCTTCGTCAGGAAGATCTGCTGATAGCCCTTATGTGCTATAGATCCACTCCCTGTACTACCACAGGAGTCAGTCCAGCAGAACTGCTAATGGGGAGAAAGATCAGAACGACGCTCCCGACACTCGAGAAAAATCTACGGCCTAACAGACAGATTGTCAAACAAAAGGACACGAGTGAGAAAGCAAAACAAGCCTTTTATTACAACCGACGACATGGTGCCAGGCATCTACCAGCTCTACAGCCAGGAGACACAGTCTACACCAAGCTTGACAACGAGAAGTCCTGGAAGACACCAGCAATCGTCTCAAAAGAGTGTGTTACTCTGAGGTCTTACCTCATTAACACACAAGGAGGTGCAGTGCTGCGGCGGAACCGACTTCATCTCCGGGCAGAACCAACTTCCCGACCTGCACAGCACATCCCACTAACAACAGCAGAGAGTGCTGTGGCGATTTCCCAGCCTGTAAGCGCCAACACACCAGAGACTGTTACCCTGAAACCAAGTGAGGTGACAACCCATACAACAACACCAGGACGGGTTCAGACCAGGTCTGGCCGTGTTAGTAAGCCGGCCACTAGGTTGGACCTGTAGACAGGAGTGTTTTGGGTGTTTCACAATGACCTCTGGCCTTTGGGGGGGAGAAAATGAATAGGGAAACACAGGTGGACTCTGAGTCTGCTGAATTTTGAGTTCTGTTTATCGTGAATGTGATGTACAAATGTGATATTACTGCTGCAATGTTTAGAAAAGAAAACTTGCATCTTGAATTTTATTTTGTTACAGCACTACTGAAGGTATTGGTTACCCATCTTTATTAACATAATCTGTGAAGTTAACCTGTATTCATAGGACACTTTTGGTTGGTCAGTACGACTGAATGAACATTTGTTATCACAGTTTGACTGTTGTTTACTATTACAGGATGATGCTGTGACTAATCGGTCAAAACTCTTTACAGTTATTTAAAATTAAATAACTAGGAAAAAAGGGGAGATGTCACATATGCATACAATGCATACAGAGTTAAGGCTGTTACGACAGTGTTGCGACATGCTTTACGGCATGCGAAGGACTGCTTTACTTCAGAGTAAGCCTGCCACTACTGTAATGTCTTGACTTACTGTATAATAAACCTGAGTCGTGAAAGATACTCGACCCTTGATCATTCTACATTTACTACAAGACAAATGTGCCTTTTTATTTCATACAGTTCAATTTGGATTGAGACAGGGAAATAATCTAAACCTCACGCGTGGCGTTTCACTGTCAAGGGGGGCGATATAGCGTGTATGTAATTACATTGCAAATAGGCCTACTGACTTGAGCCCCACCACTGTATGGGTTAGCCCTACCATAGATTACCCAACAAAAATACTCTGGAGCCGCCACTGACTACTAGCTATTAGCTATAGCTGGTGGATGTCAAAAATTGGCACTTGATCGTTGCTGCCACCATCTGTTCGTTCATATGTGTGTACACTCAGCGGCAGGGACTCCAATTTTAGCTAGAGAGCATTTTATTCACAGAGGTGCACTCTGGTACTTCAACAAATAGCAAAAACTATAACTATAACTAATATTAATAACTGCTAATATTTATTAAAATTTTTTTTGCTGTGATCATTCTTTATGTAGCCTTTCCATCAGCTGTTTTTGAAGGTCAATGTTAAATGAGGCCTGAATTTCTCCCATTTGTCCAGGACATGATGAAATCTTCCGAAACAAGTTGACTGGCACAAATGTTATTCTAGTCCTTAGTCCATTGCTTTTTTAAGATCTGGACTGTGTTGTGCAGTGTCCTTAAGTTTGTATTTTACTGAACACAGTAGCTGTAATTTATGACATACGCACTGTAACCTCTGTCTTACTTCGTGATGTTGTGTCCGACGGCTCTAAGTCAAGATATTGATGAAGGGACTTCAACAAACCTCTCTAATTGTCCAGAAGTATTTGCCGGCCAGGTCCTTAGGTGAAGCACACGTCTCCAGGTCATCCTCTCTGGTCAGTCTGCGAAGCCATACCAGCTCACAGTTACAGTGCAGAGGGTTCCCACCAAAACTCAACACCAGCGCCGTGAGAGGGGAACCCTTCATCTTAGCATACACCGGGATCCGCAAGAACAACGGGTCCGGAGGAATCTTCTTTAGCTTGTTGGATGTCATGTCCAGTCTGGTGATGAAGACAGAGACACAGGAAGAGGGATAAGCCTTTAACTTTTACATTATGTTGAGGCATGTAGTGAACAGTTTGTGGAATCATGTAAAAGATAGAATTGCTGAATTGTTTAATCCAGCAACACCCTATATAATATGATTAGGCTTTTGGAAGTTTTGCAAAATATGTTGCAGCTTTTTTAATATTGTTCCTTCAGTAATTATACCTATTTTGCAACTATGTAACACAGTGTTTGTTTCTTACTATATTTATGTTAGGGTCTTAACAGCTCGAAGCAATTTTGTGCATTTATCAAGCACATTTTGACAATATGAGCACGTATCATTTTTACAACTGTCACAGACTACTCCACTCAACGAGAGGTCTCTGTCGGAGTTCTCTGCTGGCTAGCTCTATGGTTGCGGTTGAATTTTCAATTTTTCTTAGGAAAGTTCATAACTGAGTGACACCCGGAAGTACCTAAGAGGCAGCCATGATTAGAACTGTTTGGATTCTCTAGAGCAGTGGTTCTCAAACTTTTTTCAATAATGTACCCCCTTTGAAAAACAATGTCAGCCAAGATCAGCGCAAAAACAATTTGTTAGGGACAAAATGCATATAAAGAGGTACAGTACAGCGCTGCACCATCAGTGTTTGATTTATTAAAATAACAACCTTGTAACTGAGAAACACTTAAATGCTACATTTCAAATGTTTACAATCCATCACTAAATTCATGGCAAACCAATTTTAACATCATGCAATAACACTAAGATGACATTAGTTGCATTGAACTGATCTTTTTAATAAGTTGTACTTACAATTTAGTGAGAAACATGTGCTTGTGCTACAACTCTATTAATATAAAACCCACACTGCTCAAACTTCGTTACTTTTCCTAAAATTGGTATATTTATTTATTTTGGGGCGTGGGGAATGAAGAGAAAAACAAATATGAGCATTTATACCTATAACCACCAGACGGGATTTTGACCCCTCATATAAACATAGCCTATGGATAATGCTGAGCTATACTTTGCGGCAGTGACGTGCGGTGAGGTTCATGGCTGGTGAGGCACTGACTCACTGAGTCAGATTTACAAATATTATATTTTGACCTTAATCGAAATATTCGGTTATTTTCAAAAGCTTTTTTAGTCTGATGCTTCGATTCATTTTAAACAGACCGTTCAACAAAAGGATACCCAAAATCTAAATATTGGATTGTTCTTTCTTAGTAAGATCCCATTTTCATTACAAATGTGGTCTTACCTTGACTTGAAGATGAAGTCCATGCTATCCTTCTGGACAACAATCTCTATTACTTTTTTGTAAAAGTCCTCCTTATCTTCCTGTAGTTTCAAAAGTCTAGTTTGTTGTTACGTCTACCGTCTCTGCATAGAATTACAGTAGCAACAATAACCTGTGGGCTCACGTGCGCCCCCTTCAGTGCGGCAGAGGTTATGGCTGCCTCCCCTGGTGCATTTTCATTGCCGTTGAGACCAGCGAGCCTAAATATCATATATACGTGAAATAAGTTATTTAGAGACTATGGATGGCGAGGATAAATGTAATAAAGGGATCTACAAACATTACATTGTTGACCTACAGTGAGATGGGAACAGGCATGCGCTTAGGGCCCGCTTTCCAGCCAGTTTCTGTGGGGTGACGCATTCTGAGGTGAGGCAGATCTCATCTGTGCCTCACCTCACCCCACGGTAACTGGCTTGAGCGCGCTCACAAAATAAGTGCCCGCGCTAAATTAGTGCCCGTGCTCCAGCAAGTTACTGTGGGCTTACGAGAGGCAGAGCACGTGCCTGCCTCACTTGTCATCGCTCCCGTAGCGGAGTTCGGCAAATTTGCTGATTTTGACTATAAAAAGCGATTAGAATCATACAGAAATCACACTTACAACACAGATCAGTGGAGACATTTTATTATTATTACTATTTCGTTTTTCTTTAGTTGTTTTTCCGTTACATTGGAGTATGACAGGTGAGGCTCTGCCTCCCCTGCCTCCACTGACTGCACGTCGCTGCTTTGCGGCCACACTCCGTTGCCAAGCAACGCTTATTGTTTAGGTGTCCTTTGATAAGCAGGCAGTCATATAATTAACTAGAACTAGCTAGATCTGATGGATTCATTTGGACATCACATAAACGCGAGTGAAGTATACCCGGCCGTACGGGCGAGAGAGAGAGAGAGAGATCAGGATCAGTTGCTGCTGACGGAGAACACGCAGCTCTACCGGATCACAGCTCCGCCGCTGTGACGGACCGGTGAGCAGAGCAAAACACACACTAAGAGTAACGGTACGTCTACACAGCAGCGTTAAAAAAATCTTGAAACGCTTCTGCCCATTCACTTTGAATGGGGTGACATCACTTTCCCTCACTTTTCGCCGAAATGCATTGTGGGCAGGCGAGCGGAGATTTTCAGGATTTTGAGGATTCAAAGTTGAACAATGTTCAACTTTTGAAGCTGAGGTGGAAGCGTCAGCCAATCAAATCCCGTGTACGCAAATCTGACCGTTCAAGCTCTAGCCAATCAAACGGCGTGTATGCTGGGAGAGACATACCGCAGGTCATTTCCTCATATTCCAAAAAATGGAGGAGAAATTAGCGGTAGGGAATCACCCAGTGCTTTATGACCAGTCCCTATTTACCTACCGGGATATAAACCGGAGGAGCCAGGCATGGAGGGAGGTGGCAGAGACAGTGGTAGGTTTTCGCGTGTTTTGGGGAGTTTATATCCAGTTTACTTCGGGCTTTTTTGCTTCGTATGTCGCGGGCGGGAGATTCATGTGATTGGTTGTTCGCAAAAAATCCCCAAGCCTCAGATACGCCCACCTCCAAGATTTTTTTAACGCTGCTGTGTAGACGTACCGTAAGACCTAACACACTTAGCTATTTTATCTACTCTGGAACTAGCTATACTAGTTATAAATATGTGTATTCTTTACTGTCGTGTCATTTATTACAGGTTCAGCGAGCTGCATGAGACTGATACTGACGGGCTGTCAGGAGAGAGAGAGGAAAAGAGAGCACCCCGTTTATTTTTCCCATTTTATTATCCAGAATTACTGTAAACTTTTGAATAAAGTAGTTAATCTACTATTAGTAGTTTGTTTAAATGTATTACTTGTGTTGTTTTTTTCATTAACATAAAATAAATCTCACGTACCCCCTGCAGTACTCCAACGTACCCCTAGGGGTCCACGTACCCCCATTTGAGAACCACTGCTCTAGAGGTCCAACCTATTTATCTTATTTGACATTTCCTCACTCCTCCGCCCCGCCCCCTTACTGTGTATCAGTCACTGATTGGACGCTGCAGCGCATCACTGATCTGATGCTTCTTAACATCAGAGCAGTTTAATAGAGTGAAGATAACACATTCAACTCAGGGGAGTCAGTCCTCAGTTTATAATGTTTGTTTCCAAAATGATCTACAACAAAACGGACCACATGCAACTTTCTTCATCTATATATTTATTATTTTATTTATCATCATTTTTGTTCAAACTGAAAGAAATGTACCGTTGGGTTTAACAGCTTACTGTAGCAAGTTATTATAAAAATAATAAGCCTTGTCAGTGTTAAAAAACAACACAATCATATCCTGGATTATTAAATAATGAATTCAAAATTCAGGAGATCAATAGGGATATTTATAACTATAATTATAATATAAATGCATTCTTCCGGCAGAAAAGGTCCTGTGCCGCTCAGCAGACCACAGTACAGAGAATAACTACATGTGCAGGTGTGTGTGGAACAGGAACACACTGCTGCTGCTCTGGCAGATATAACTGTGTCTTTTATTAGTAGTAGATCAGCGAACATGACTGAAAACACAAACTCTGTCAAAACTATCTGCAGCTGTTGACTGACAGCCGATCCAGCGATCAGCTGTCACTGTCATCACAAACAGACGTAATTTCACGTGACGCTCCGAGGAAAGGACGTCTTATTGCTCCTCCAACACATTTCCTTGTTTTCTCTTTCTTCGCGTGGTTTCCTTGCATCATAGTCCCTCCCACCAGGGATGCATGAAGAAAAGACGCAAGTGAGGGAAACAAGGATGCAAGTTAAGCGACATTGGATGTGGCTTAGATCAGTGGTTCCCAAACTTTTTGTGCCCAAGGCACACCAAAGGACAAGTAAAAATCTCAAGGCACACCTATTGTGCAAAATAGCCCTTATAACACGTGTTATCACTCATATCATGTAAAATATCTGTAAATGTGCATAATTATTTACTAATGCCAAATAAAATGTGACAAAGACAACTATATTACTCATGAAATATTTATTAACGAAATATTTCAGAAATTAATTTGAAACTTTATCAAATTAGGCTTCATCAAAGCAGCAACACACTCATTTAAACCAGACAGGTCACAAAATTAAAAATTGTGGAGGATCAGGCTTTGGTGGTCGGCTCCCATCTCAGCGCACAGCTGGGAGAAGAGGCGAGATTTCAGGGGCCTTGATTTGATGTAATTCACCACCTGCACAGCCTGATTCAGCACCTCAGTCAACTCCAGGGGCATGGTTTTGGCAACTAATGCCTCTCTATGCAAAATGCAGTGGTTTGTCACGATATGTGGGTTTTGTGCTCTCACCTTAGCAATAAATCCTTTCACTCTCCCCGTCATGCTTGCCGCACCATCTGTGCAAAGACTGACGCACATATTCCAGGTCAGACTGTTCTCTTTTAAATAGTTATTAGTTACCCTGAATATTTCTTCTCCCGTAGTATGGCTTTCCATTTCTTTGCAGAAGAAAAACGTCTCTTTGATCGAGTCAGCATCAACATATCTGACGTTTGCCAGAAGTTGGGCAGCCCCACTTATGTCAGTCGATTCGTCTATTTGTAGGGAAAATCTGCCGCTCGCCTGCAGTTTCTCTGTCAAATGTTGCTCAATGTCTTCTGACATGTCGTCGATTCTTCTTTTGATTGTATTATCAGACGACGGCACTTTGGATAGCTCATTTGCGGCATCTGGACCCAGCATGACACCTACAATTTTTTTGCAAGCGGGGAGGATGAGTGTCTCCGCTATTGTGTGAGGTTTCTTCTGCTTTGCAATGAGCTCCGCTAGCATGTAACTAGCCTCCATTGCCTTTTCAGACACTTTCACACAATCCAACAAACGGTCTTGCTGCCTCTGGTTCAGATCCCGCGCTCTTTTGAAGTAGGCCAAGTTTCTCTGAACATGGAAGGGATGTTTGGTTTCCAAGTGCCTCTTCAGCTTGCTTGGAACCATGTTCGCATTAGCTAACTTCTCCCGACAGAAGACGCACTCGGGCTGAGGATTGTTGACATCCCCGGTCCAACTGAAGCCATAAGACAGGTAACTTTCATGATACTGTCTGCTGACAGTTTTTTTCCTCTTTTCTTTCGGTGGTGGGTTGTCGGCAGTCTCTGCACTGGTGGTTGGTGGTTTGCTCCGCACAAGAAAGCGCTCCATTTTCCCTCTTGCGTGTTTCTCTGTTTTAATGTTGTCCTTCAGCCTTCGATGTGTCACGGTCTTATAATTCCCACCTGCAACTGCGTTAACAGCGAAATATGGGGTTCTGTGAGGATTTTTTTTAAATAATTGTTTTTAGGTACAGATGGAGCCAATTATTTTGGACCCCAGCATACAGCTTCCTGCCGACTGCCAGCCAGTTGCCTGCCTAAGACCTGCCAAAGACCAGTATTCAGGAATGTTAGGCCCTCCCACTATTCTCCAATTTCAGGGTTTAACCAGGAGATGGCGCTATATATTAAATAACTATGGCCAAAGTAAGACTTAGTTTTTCACAAGAGACAATGCAGATATTATATAAAAAACTAAAGTTAAAATCTTGTTTTTAATGCCCCAAGAGCAATAACATCTTGTCACAAGCTTTTTGGAAGAAAAAGACTTCAAGAGACCTGTAGTTGACTAATTACAGGCCTCAATAAAGTTCTGCCATTGGTTGTGAAAAACAACGGTGGACATAGTGGAAAGTGAAATTGAGATTGTCAAATTTAATAAAAATACAAAATAATGTATCTGTGTACGTGTTTTATGTGATCTGCATGCACTTATCAAACATCTAATTAAAGAATGGTAGCTGTACCTCTCAAACAACCTAAACTAGTTATAAATGTTTATTTTAAATAAAGTCTTTATGACTCGGAATATGAATAAAATGGGTCCGTTACAGTTTGTTTTCATCTGATTTCAAATAAACAAAGTCTTGGCTTTCAGAATATTAAACTTGTTTCGGCAAATTTAGATGATAAACTTTAAACTTTCACACACGTTGACCGGCGAAAAACTCTGCCCGGTTCACCGACCCCCCTCTGAGTGAATACCCAAGATATCTTGGTTTGATTTGGTTTGATTTGGAGAATTTATTTAGCTACTTGGCACTAAGAGTACAGATATGTCTACCCTTTCTTTTCAGAGTGTAATATCTGCATTTTCTCTTTTGGTTTGAATAGGAGAAGGGCAATGGTTATCGACGGTGCTTTTAATGCCTATTGTATACGAACTGTGTGATTTATATTGCTTTTCAAATGCATATAAGCCCCCCATTTACACTGCACTTCCCCGTCAAGAAAATGAATAGCACTTAGTTAGATCACTTTACAGATCAGGTTGGACCAGCCCTGTCGCTACTCTCTGCATTTCCTACTGCAGATTAAAAAAAAGCTACAAATATGTATTTCTTAATAAACTAAATAGGCCACCATTGGTAGCAGTTCTCATTATATACTTCTCAGTATACTTCCCCCACCCGCCCACTGTTTGTTGCTTTTTGACATGTAAATGGGTAACTACCCCCCTCTGAGTGAATACCTGTTGTACCTGTCCGGGGCTAAGCCCATAGGACGATGCTCTGATGTCATCACCCTCGCACATTGGTCATATGTTTATGAGATCACTGTGATTCACTTCTCCGCGGCTCCTCCGTGCAGAGAGGCCCCCCCCCGTTGACAATTCACGAGCGTCTAACTCTCTCCCCCCCTCCCCCGTCGCACCTTCTAACAGAACCCCCCCCCCCCCCATATCTGGATTTGGCCCACAGACCTAGAGAGTAGCAAAATACAGTGAGTCCTAAACACAAGTAGTCAGGGTTCATTTATAACGCTTATTTTGATTTATTTTTCTCAAATGATGCTGTATGTTTCACTTTCTGAAAGCGTTAGAATCGCACATGAAAAATATTGAAAGCTGCCAGCTGCCCTCGGCCATGTCTTTGGCGGTGATCCAAGCTTCGGTACCACAGTGGATAAAGTTAGTAATACATTTATAGGCTACTGATCAAATGTCAATACATTACATAAGTCTTATTCTCATTCATACTTAATTTATTTCTTCTTCTGTCAGTATGAACACATACTAACCGGTATTACATTTCATTCTAAAGTTTACGGACAAACTACAGACTGCTGGAGAAGAGATATCACAGGGGGGGGGGTTGGGAAACACACATTCCGATGGCCAATTCGTTTTAAACAAAGAGTAGGCTATACTCAACATAGTGGGGTGGGGGCTGGTGAACGGTATGGTCAATGTTTGTAAACACTGTGACATTTTAACTTTATTTGATCATTTCAGTTAAAAACTAACGTTCATATTTCATATTACTGTTTTGCCTGGCTGGACCTGTAATTTACAGGAAAGGAGTGCACGCTACTAAAGAGACACGCTACCATGGAAACCAAACAATGGTGTTGCTGTATTGAAGTCCGAGTGGAAACAGTCATATTTGGAGCGTTATGTTAGAATGAAACAGCGAGGTCGTGACTCACAAAAAAAAAGTGTTACTTCACTAACTGTAAGCTTGTCACTCAGAGTAACCTACAGTTAACTTAACTGTTGGAAAAGAAAGATTAGGGGGGGAGAGAGCTGTGATGGGCCATTAGGAGTGTAAACACACAGCTGAGAGCTGCCGTTTCATTCTGACTGTTTAAAAAACGGTAACAACGGACTATTTTTCTTAGCGGATGCATGTCAATTTAAATCAATACATACAACTATTTTTCAAATCAATAAAAATATTTTCTAAATCCATAAAAGCATTTTAATTAATATTGGGAGTCATGTCGTTACTTTGTGGCCATGTAATAAGCGGGATAATTTGCAGCGACTTGGTCATTATGGGGAAAAATAACACCCAGGGATCAAGATCCCTCCGCGACGCGACGCGGAGGGATCAGTAATTTTTAGTGAATTACTGAGTTTAGGCACGTTAATAACATTTTAATGAAGTTGAATACAGTATATTCATATTTGTCAGTGATTTCATGTCAATTCGGCGAACATAAACGATTAAATTAGGATTAAAAATCGAGAGCCGGCTGCTGTTCGTTACGGCAACCCAACTAGGACACTTGACACAGTGGCTTTTGGCAAAGCACACAAAGAAAACAAAAAAAAACCGAGAGAGATGAGTTATTGTTATTACAACGTGACATCTCGCACATGCGCATAACAACATGGTGATGTTTTGTAAATTATTACATGTCTTATTTAGCACAGACTATGATCCTATCCGTGACATATGGATCTTAACAAAGATCCGCTATACATTAGTACCAGATATACTGTACACGGACATTTTAGTGAACCAGACCAGCTGTTTCCGCCGGGCCTTCGCTTCCCGGGCATCACGTTGTTTACAAGTGTGTTCAGAT
Organism: Trematomus bernacchii; assembly: GCF_902827165.1. NCBI lineage: Eukaryota > Metazoa > Chordata > Actinopteri > Perciformes > Nototheniidae > Trematomus > Trematomus bernacchii. The sequence continues at coordinate 6,473 of NW_022987480.1, read as the reverse complement.
GCTAAATAAAAGTTTAGCTTGTACTTTTGATACCCCGCCTCTCGGCACCACAACATCCAGTTTACTGTATTTCACATGAGCGATGTCGAACATTGAAAAGTCCTTATAAAATCTCTGTTATTAGATCAGTACTTTTCTTATATGACTATTATTGACTTGAACACTGAGAATGTATTTATTAACTTCAGACATTTGAAATATTTGAAATCAGATGAAAACAAACTGTAACGGACCCTGCCGTGTTATCTATGATTACTATACATTCATAAATTCAGCCGGAGGTAGGTGGTAGGCGTTGCGGAGGAGCAGATTGCGAGTGAGGTGCCTGTTCTAAACGAACTATTCCAGCTGTTATAAAGCATTAAATAAAAAGTAAGCAAGGAATACAGAATGTTTCGTTACGTAACTTTGTTGAGAATGTGGCCATGTACATGTAATACATGGGATCATTTGCAGCGACTTGGTCATTGTGGGGAAAAATAACACCCATCCTGATCGTTTCAATGAAGTTGAATACAGAATATTCATATTTGTCAGTGATTTCATGTCAATTCGGCAAACATAAACATCAATGATGATGATTAAATTAGGATTAAAAATCGGGAGAGCCGGCTCGTTCGTTTTTTCCGACTAAACAACATTATTTAAATGATTACATGTCTTATTTAGCACAGACTATGATCCTATCCGTGACACACACTGTATGGATCTTAACAACAAAGAAGTTGATTTCACATGACTCCAGTGTGGAACCCCACTGCACCCCCTGGTGGATCAATGATCCATTGCAGCTGGCTTCACAATAATTAAATGTATTTATCATGGGGGCGGTATCAAGTCAGACTGGGGGCCGGCCGGCCATCACGGAACGTGCACGAACCGATCACGACCCTCGCACTTTAAACTGTCCAAAATAAGACGCTTCATCTGTATAGAGTTTGCCTCTGTATTATGAAATGAGTGCATACAAAGTACTGATATAGTAAATAAAAAAATTATTATTTTTGTGTAGTTGTATATTGCAATAATAACGTATGGTTGTCACAAAATCCCACGGCACACCCGGACTTGCCTCACGGCACACCAGTGTGCCGCGGCACACCGTTTGGGAACCACTGGCTTAGATGATAGGAAAAGGGTTTCAACACATAATTTATAATCTCTTTGAGTTTAGGATACACTGGGGCATCCTTTACTAAACTAAACGAGAAAATGCTTTCCCAGAATGACCTTCAGCCTCAGCATTTACCATGACACAACATTCGACAATTCACGGAAACAACAGATAATGACGGAGAAATGCCCATCATGTAAGTTACGGTGCTTATTAGGCATTTTACAACCTATGCCTAACTTGCCAAAGTGCTTTGTTTTGAACTTTCAACATTTTATTAATCAAAATGCAAAATATGAGCATTGTGTTTATTACTGTAAAATTATCAATAAAGTAAACCAATCCAATTAATTCACCTGGACCGGCGGGTGAGCGTGAGCAAATATTAAAGTGGACCTATCATGCTATATTTGAAATATATATTGTAGGGCCATACCTATATAAAACATGTCTGTGAAGTTTTTTTTTCAAAATACCAAACAGATCACCCATTGTAGCCATGCCTCATACTGCTCAAACCCCTCTTTTGCAGCCCTGTTAGAGAAACGCAGATTTTGGGTCCTTAGCTTGAAAAAAAAAAGAAGAGGAGGCGGAGCTAATGCCAGAATTCTACTGGAGATAAAGTTAAATTCGGTTGTGATAAAACGCCATCCTGATTAAACCACGTCAAGGATTATTTCTGAAACAGTATGGAGCTCAAATGCTTTTTCTCTTGCAGGTTTATCACAAGGTGAGTTCCTTTTTTTATTTCCTGCTTTTTAAACACATGTGCTCTCCAGTACAGGTTAGCTCTGAGTGTTAGCGAGGCTTGCTAATGTAAACAAAGACGTCCAAAACACGTCAGGCATTGTTTCTGATAGCAACTTTCTGTGGCTCCGCAGTCCGGGTCTGCCGCTAACGTCACAGCGGATGGAATCTGTATCCGCTCGTTGTACACCCGTTTTTAAAAGATTTGGGTACGGAGGAAAAGAGAGAGGGTTTTATTTTCTGACGCTGCGTAAGTTCCCCGACGCACCGGGGACACATATTTATGTATAAAAGACATCACAAAGTGCATTTTGCATGATAGGTCCCCTTTAACCTGTTAAGCCCTGAGCCTGTTTTTCAGGTCTCAGGCTCGAAAATGACATTCCCAGAACAAATGACCATATCTTCCCTTCTAAAAGGGTTAAATTAATAATCTTTTTTCTCAAAGTAATGATAAACCTGTGAGTTGGATGTAGAAAAGTCAGAATCAATATAGATGTTTTTTATTTTAAAAGAAATTCAGATTTTACATAGTAAAAAACTGTAAATTATAGTGTCCGTCCAAAAATTATTTTTTACTTATAGTGAAAACTACCCTTGGATGATGGTAAGGTAGACTAAAAGCTTTAGGAATCCAAAGTACAACATATAATAAGTACCCTGTATCAAGATTGATGCAAAACAAGTGTCATTTGACCTTTTTAGAGAGATTTAGCAAAAAGGAACCACTTCTGGGGTCATTTGGGTGGATTTTCCATATCTCTGGCCCCCCTTGCTCAATTTTGATGGTTGACACCTCTTTCTGACCGTTAGAGCCAATAGAATCGAAGGGGGGGTCCCCCACACACACTCATTGTGAAGAGAAGAGGTGGGGGCTTCGCGCATGTAATTTAGCATCAGAGTGAACCTATCTCTAGCTTTGACATCTGGAAACGGAAAAGCAGTTTTAATGCTTATGGTTTATCAGAAATCATTTCAAAGGGACACAGACACATTAGATTAACCTATGGATTAACTTCAGCAGCGTTTTTATCGTTTTAATGCCATTGAAGACCACTTTGGAGAGACTACAGAGCCAAGGTAAAAATGTTAGCATTTTTAGCTACCTAGCGTCACCTGTTTTGATGTCTGTTTTTGCTTATTTCGCCTTTTTATTTCGCCATTTCGTATAATTCAGTGATAATGTGGATGTCCATCGATTCTGTGTCACCTCACGATGTGAAACGATGTCATGGATGTAGAGAAGAGATAAATACAGGGTTCTTACACCTTTTCCAAAGTCAAATTCAAGCACTTTTCAAGCATTTTCAAGGTGCATTTTCAAGCTTTTCAAGCATCTTTCATAATAGCATTCTACATGAGGATGAAAAATTAAAAATGTTAGAAAAGAAAACTAAGTTTAATATTTCAAAATGAGTGACCCATCTGTACGTAGACTGGGCATCCCATATAACCTGGCTGAGCCAATATAAAACAATCAGCCAAATAACTTTTCAATATATTATTGATTACTATTTTTGAGGTACTTTTAGGTTGGCAGTAAACACAAGTCAGAGGTAAATGGTGTACTTTGACTCCACTACATGTATTTAATACCTTTAGTTACTTTACAGATGTGGATGAATGATGTGAAATATAATCAAGTGTTAAATCAGACTTTAGTTCCACCTGGAGTAAATTCACAAGCTACTCTGTAGTATACAAAGTCATTCAAACTAGCTGCACCTTTACCAGCTTTGATAACACTTTCATGATCAATCATTATAAAACATATCATATACAATTATTAGGGATGCTCCGATCGCCAATTTTGGAGCCGATCGCCGGAATCAGTATCGGCCGATACCGATACCGCTCTCTTTTCCTCTCTCCCCCTCTCCCTCTCTCTCTCTCCTGACAGCCCGTCAGTATCTCCTGCAGCTCACTGATCCAGTAATGAGCGACCCGACAGTGAAGAATAAATATATTTATAACTAGTTTAGCTTGTTCCAGAGGTAGATAAAATAGCTAAGTGTGTTAGGTCTAACTCTTAATGTGTGTTCTGCTCCGCTCACCGGTCCGTCACAGCGGGTGGAGCTGCAGGATTTCTGCTTCACACACACGTTGCATACCGCTATTTTATTGTCATTTTCGGACACTTAAAATACTGCCAGACTAGTGAAGCCATTTTGGCGAGCTTGTTTTGCCGCGCACAGAGAAAAGTGTCATGTATTTTACATGCAACGATAGCCTAATCTAAAATGCTCTACTATGGCGTACCTTTCGTGTGGTGTGTGGCTCGTCAGCGCAGACTCTCGCATCGTTATTGTTGCACACTTTGCAGGAGGCTACTCTTGGGCTTCGCTTGACCCTCGTCTTAGCCATGGCTTGTATTTGTCTTCTGCTAGCCAACGCTCGTTGAAACGGCAACCTCCTGGCATACTGTCATCCAAGGGTGTAACTTTGGTTTGAGAAGTGGGACGGACACAAAACAGGGGGTCCTCCGCAATGAAATATTTTCTCAATTTAATTCCATTTCCTGCCTTTCTACAAATATATTAGGGACTATAGTGTTAACAAATCCAAGAAAAATGTGTAGTGTATATAATGAGTGTGCACACTTATCTAGTATCCAACCATGTGAACCTGTTTTATTTGTGATTACCTGACATCCTCTAGGGGGGTCCGGGGGCATGCACCCCGGGAAGATTTGTTTCTTTAAATTGAAGTTGAATGCAATTCAATCTGGTGCACTTTGAGGGCAACATTAAGAGATTTATGGATACAGTTCTCAACACTCATATGAAACAGAACTGTATATATTTCAATAATCAAAAAGCCATTAGAATATGCTCACAACCAATAACAAATCATTGATAAACTCCTCTCTCCTATCTTTATCTTACCTAGTCTGCATTTTTTTATTTTATTTATGCATATTTGACTAATCACTCCCCTTTCAAACTGTGTTTTTTATTTTTGTACTGACCTATAGTCAGAGATGGAGTACTCGAGTCCTGGACTCGGACTCGAGTCGGACTCGAGTGCCGATTTTCGGGACTCGTGACTCGACTCGGACTCCCGCACTGATTGACGCGACTCGGACTTGGACTCGTGAATTCTCGCGCACGATGACTTGGACTCGGACTCGGACTCGTGAATTATCGCGTACGCTGACTTGGACTCGGACTCGGACTCGTGAATTTTTCCCCCCATGATGACTCGGACTCTACTTGTACATTGACGCTCCGACTTGGACTCGGACTCGGACTCGAGCAAGTTTTCTATGGAGTCTGATGTCCTCTATCCTGGCGTGTGCACCGGCTGCGAGGCGAGTTCACGTACTGGGCCCCGCTATTCCAGTCTCAAGATGTCTAGAGACACACCCCGCATCGTGCTGTATGCTTTCACACATTCTGCTTCCACATTGGAAAAGAGCAGCGCAAAATGCTCTATGTGGAAACAATATTGAAGAGAAGGCTTCGTAACACATTACTCTAAACATCGAGTTCAGACATATAGGCTGTCTTGAACACTATCATCAGAGTAACGTCATCTAATCAATACATAAAGATTCAGCCGATAACACGAAAGCATATGGCTACTTAACATGCAGAATGACGTCATTTTGCATGCTAAGTAGCCATGTGCTTTCTGGGGCTAAATCTTTATCAGTAAACCGATTTAACCGGTAAAAGTTCCTTCAAAATAAGAGTCCCGATCTTATTACTATCAAAATAAAAGTGCAAAACGAAAACTTTACCATAGGAAAATATTGGCATACAAATATAATCACTTCTCTAAAAGGTAACTCATTTTAAACATAGTTTATATATAATAATAATATTAATATTAGTAATAAGCTTTATATTTGTATAGCACCTATTACAAGAATTGTAGCCAAACTGGCTTCACAGCAGTTCAATAGACAGATTAGTATAACATGACAGGATAAAAGCAATGTAGAGGAGCAGCTACATTTCAACACATATATCCATGAAGATTAATACATGAAGACTTGTGACTCGGACTTGACTTGGACTCTTCTTAGGTGACTCGGACTTGGACTCGGACTCGAACACAGGTAATGATGACTCGGACTCGGACTTGACTCGGACACTCCTTGGGTGACTCGGACTTGGACTCGGACTCGAACACAGGTAATGATGACTCGGACTCGGACTCGACTCGGACATTCCTTGGGTGACTCGGACTTGGACTCGGACTCGACTACGACTCTCCCTTGGTGACTCGGACTTGGACTCGGACTCGAAGAGTGGTGACTCGAGAGTGACTTGGACTCGTAAATTGGTGACTTGACTACAACACTGCCTATAGTACACATTGGAAGGATTTCTTAACTTATTTTATATACAACTATATATTACATAGATGGAAATATTTGTTTACATAGATGACCAAACCGTTTGAGACCCACTGAGATAACTAGTTAAAGTTTACAACCTAATCACTCAGAGAGTCCTTTACCTCCCTGAGCTGACGTTATCTCTCTCAGTCCGACAGGAGAGGACTCTCCCTCTCTTTATTGTTGAAACAGCTTCTAATCTCCGTTAGCTCCGAGCTAGCACCAGATGCTAACAACAACCCACGTATCTCTCTCTCTCTCTCCTCT
>NW_022987479.1:0-20785 GCF_902827165.1 Trematomus bernacchii | reverse complement strand
TTCTTTTTAATTCCTCCTTCACTTTCTCTTTTCCTCTCTCGTCTCTCTATCTCTCTCTCTCTCTCTCTCTCCCACTACATCCCCTCCTCTATCTGCCTCACTCTTAAATCTCCCCTCCACTAAAAACAAAATCCTCTTAACTCCCCTCCACCTCCTCATCTCCACAATCTAATTACCGACCTGCCGTGAAGAGGGGGAGGAAAGGAGGGAGGGAGGGAGGAGGAGAGGATAGAGGAGAGTGGAGGTTGTTAGTGTGGTGGCTACGTCCAAAAGAGGGTGAGAAAAATGGTCAATAATAATGTCAATGGTCTGCAAAGGCTACAATCCCAAATCTCCGGACCATGATGCCATCACTGTGTAACACTTGTGCGTGTGAGGCTAAGGGGCGGGACATCTCTAAGCTGTTGACCAATCACAACAGAGCCGACCAACTTTGTGATTTTGAGTGGAATAAATCGAGTGAATTCAACTAATTTAAAGGGGACCTATCATGCAAAATGCACTTTTGGATGTCTTTTCTACATCAACATGTGTCCCCGGTGTGTCAGGGAACTCACGCAGCGTCAGAAAATAAAACCCTCTCTCTTTTCCTCCGTACCCACATCTCTAAAAACGGGGGAACAACGGAGCTGATCCAGATGTGCGTCCGATGACGTAATATCTGAAATGTGGACCCACGGCCCTATCAGAAACGTTGCTATCAGAAACAATGCCCGACTGTTTTGGACGTAATATGGTCGGTGTTTACGTTAGCATCGCTAACACTCAGAGCTAACCTGTACTGGAGAGCATGTGTGTGAAGAAGCAGGAAATAAAAAGGAACTCACCTTGTGGTTATAACCGGCAAGAGAGAAAGCCTTTGAGCTCCATACTGGTTTCAGAGATAAGTAAGGGATAATGTGCGGCGACGCGGTCATTATGGGTAAAAGAACACCGACAGGCAGATCAGGAGCCCGACCGCGAAGCGGAGGGATCTAGATCTGCATGAAGGTGTTCTTTTCCCCATAATGACCAAGTCGCTGCACATTATCCCGCTTATTACATGGCCACATTCTCAACAAAGTAATGATATGACTCCCACTATTAATTGAAATGCTTTATGGACTTTAGAAAATGATTTTATTGATTTAAAAAATAGTTGTATGTATTGATTTAAATTGACATGCCATCCGCTAAGGAAAATAGTCCGTTGTTTACCGTTTGACAAAAAAAAACGGAGCAACGCAACGGCAAGGAAGGGCGGAGCTTTTTGATTACAGATTTGAAAACATCGGTGGCTTGCTTTAAAATGAGCACAATTCATTATGTCAAACCTTGGAAAGTATCTAGATATCCTGCCCTAATGCCAAAGTAACTGGCAACTGAATATGTGTCCGCCATTTGATGTCTATGTCTGGACCGCTGCGTAAAAAAGGAGGGTTTTTCTGCCAGTTACTTCTCCGCTGTTTTCTTGTCGCTCTTGTCTTGTCAGTTAGAAAAGCTTGCTTTTCAGCCAAACTGTATACAGTTCAATCGACCGGACTTCTTTCTGCAGATTTGAGCGTCCTTAACAACGGTCATAAATCCTTGACAGTGGTCTGTCTGTTCTGGATTAACAACGTGTCACGTGTTCTGAATTGACCAATCAGAATCGAGTATTCAACTAAACCATGTAATAATCCTTGATAATCCATGATATGGCGTTTCATCACGGCAGCATTTAGTTTAGACGGTAGCTGCCGGGTCCTGCATAAGCTCCGCCCCTCTTTTTTAAATCTTTTTTATTTTTTTTAAAGCTTTATACCCCAAATCAGCACTTTAGAAACAGGAAGCGAAATAGAGGGATATGAGGCATGGCTAGAATGGGTGATCTGTTTGGTATTTTGAGCAAAACACTTCATAGACATGTTTTTTATATATTTGTATATATCTGAGACCTATGCTATTGCCTACAAACAGCATGATAGGTGACCTTTAAATATAGGAAATACATTTTTAAGCACTATAATTAATAGAAGAGTGTAATGTTTCCCCCTTACAGTTAAGCTTAGCAAAAATATACTTTAATAACTTCAAATAAAGGTATCTGTTACTCAAACTGGATCATATTCTGGGGCGTCACTATTTCCTGAATCTCAAGCGACATGCCACAACTAATGCAGCCATTTTGAGTTATTTGAACCCTTTGCACAATTGTATTCAGGTTCAAATGAGGTAAAGTAAATAAAAAGGAAGACCGGAGCAACAGAAGAAGAAGAGGAGAGATATATAGCGGCAGAAAAGAGGGAGTGACCAAAGAGAAAACACAGACATAAAGTATGAAATTAAGAAAAATGAGCGTGAGAAAGCAAAAACAACTGGGAGAAAGTACGGAAAGGAACAAAGTGGAAAGAGAAGGATTTGGTGACCCAGTGGATATTTCAATCAATTACCATTAATTAGAAATCTCTGATTAATTATATTTGTTGATTAAGTCAATTAAAACCACAAGCACTCGTTATCGCACGACGAGCCTAATGAATTCCTGTCGACTATTTGTTCCCGCACGCAAACTCCCTCACACCGCCCACAGAGAGCTAACTTTGTCCTCTGCATACTCTTCATCATCTCCACCTCTTTTCTTCATCATCTCCACCTCTTTTCTGTCTCTCATCATCTCCACCTCTTTTCTGTCTCTCCTCATCTCCACCTCTTTTCTGTCTCCTTCTCTCCTCATCTCATGTCTTTCTTGCACTCTTTCACTCCCGCTCTCCTCTCCACACTTTCCTCTCTCTCTCTCTCTCTCTCTCTCTCTCTCTCTCTCTCTCCTCTCTCTCTCTCTCTCTCTCTCTCTCTCTTCTCTCTCTCGTCTCTCTCTCTCTCTCTCCTCTCCTCTCTCTCTCCTCTCTCTCTCCTCTCTCTCTCTCTCTCTCTCTCTCTCTCTCTCTCTCTCTCTCTCTCTCTCTCTCTCTCACTTCTTTATCCCAGAAAGCAGAAGTTCCAGTGAACACAGTGAGCCTGTGGACGTGTGTTGAGGAGCAGCGTGTCGTCGAGCAGGACGAGTGTTCAGAGATCACTTCCTCCAGGATTTGGAGGAATAAATCTTTCACTCACAACCTTGTACTCTAACCTGAAGGCTAGTGAGGCCCAAACCGTGGTCCAGGGACCTCAAGGGGTCCTTGACATAGACTGAGGTTACAGTACACATGGTTTATAGCAGATATACAGCGGGCCTCCTGAGGGTTAACACTGGTTTTGAATAGAAACTCAGATTTGAGTGCCAGTAAAATACAAGAGGGCACACACTTTACATTTCATACTGAAGTTTGATTTGTTACATTTCTTGCCTTTTTGTGATCTTTAAAAGTATTTGGATGTGTTAATGTCCCATGCATTGCAAGTGATTGTACAATACATGTTCTAGAAGAAATCTGATAAAGAGCTCAGTTTTACACGATTACATTTGTACACGTTTTTGGCTTGTACAGTATATCAACTGTGTTTTGTTATTAAACATATCAAACATGTCTGTATATGAATAACATAGGGAGGAAGGCCAATGTTTTAACTCAAAGAATGGATTCTTAACCACAGGTTACAATACGATGCGCTAAAAGCAAAGGGATTTATTTTCAATTTGGAAATTGAATTAGGCCATATTGCAATTATGGTTACATTTCAATTAATTGTTTAGCTGTTAGCCTTAGCCTATCACGGACAATGTGTTGGAGCGCTAGCCAATAGAGTGGTGCAGTGACGAGTCCTAAAACCAGGAAGTGAGTCAGCATTTCACCACTTCCTGTTCCCTGTCTCAGAGCCAATGGGATCTCTCCATAGGATTTTGGATAATAGCTGAAATAAGGTCTGTGGTTGAGACACATTGAAGAGACGGATCACGTTTTGTTCTAGGACATTAAATCCATCAGCAGTGACCCCACTGGTGATTTCTGAAGAGTTGACGTGTCTGAAAAACGATGGTTGTTACCAAGTGGCTGAATAGGACTACAGAAGTCGTGGAGGACGTTGTACGTCATTACGCCGAACACGTAAACACTCCTCTAAGTTAGTTAGCCCTGCTCTGCTTGAAAGCAAGTACCTGCCTCCTGCAAAGTGTTCAAACAAACGCTTCAACTCGTTCCATTTAGAATCTGTGTGTTTGAATATGGATCTGAAGTTGGCGTGACGTTGAAGTCGTGCTGCTGGACTCGCCTGTAGTTCCTTTATAGCATAACGTTAGCATTTTGCTTCTGGCCATTAGATTTATGATTCGAACATTATAAAAGTAGGGTAGACATGTGGAGATGATCCGGCTGAACAAAGCATTTATCAAACAGGTTCGTTTTCCACAGATCTTATTTCCAGCTATTTTCCAAAATCCTATGGAGAAATCCCAGCAGCTTACACTATTGAAGCGCGAGTGTTACCTGCAACTAAGTAAACAAAGTAGTTTACCTAAGATGGATGTTCTTAAAAGCATGTAAACATGTCACAGTAGAGACACAAAATACAAATAAGAACCTGAAAAGATGTCACGTTGGGTCTCAGTGACCCTTTTTATTATCTGACTGTTCTTTGATGATGTCCTTTCTATCATTTTATTAGACTTCTTGGAAACAGGTCACTCAGCATTATGCATTTTAAACTAGCTGCCCTTCCTCCGCTGACCCAGAATGCATCTGTCTCCCCGCTCTGTGGTTTTTAACATCACATATAAATGGAGGTCTGAAAGTCAGCGCCATTCGTTAAGGGCTTTTAGAGCAATTCACTGAAAATGGAAGCAGACAATAAAGAAAAGACGTCTCTCTCCCACTCACTTCACACCGCGCTGTTTGTGACATTTATGGCGAAAAAACTGGCAACCTGGAAGCATTAACATATCAATTTAGTACTCTGACAAAGCGAAAGCTCGACTCCAGAGTCACACATTTATCTTTTGGGATTTCTTTAGAGTGACTCATGGTGAGGTCAGAGGTCACACAGTTCTGTTGTCGTGCTCGTAGGACAGAAAAGGGATGAGAAGTTCAATAATGTGAAGAAAATGAGATGATTTTGGCAAATAATGGTGGCAGAGATTAACAAATAGGACCTGACTCGTGCATTTTGAGTTAAAAAAACACCTCCATTCTCATCATCACAAGCTATAAAACCAGATACATTGTCCAATAAATTAATATTTAGACTTTAAATATGATTTTCTTATTGTTACAGTGGATGAATGGGGTGGGGGAGGGGTGTCTAAAGTCAAAGATGAATCTTGATTAGGCCAAATTTGACCCCGAGTCCCCCAAAACAATTCTGCTGGCTCTCCCCAGACCCCAACACCAAATGATACACTTTTTTTTTTAGAGACCTTCAGACTTGGCAACAATTGTCAAAATCAGTTTTATAGTATTTTCAAGTATTTCGGAGTATTTTTCAGAGTATTTTCCAAGTATTTGAGTATTTTTCAGAGTATGGTCAAGTATTTCGGAGTAGTTTTCTGAGTATTTTTTAAGTATTTTCCAAGTATTTGAGTTTTCAGAGTATTTCTTGCCACATTTTTCTTGCAGGATGGGCTTTTTTTTTTTTTCAGAAGAGCGGCTCTTAAAGAGACAGGCGCCAAAACGAAGCATTTCAGAAACATTGTGAATACAACTAAATTCAGACACAAGAAAAATATTTGTGTTTTGAAATATTTAAAGTATAAAAATACGTTGTAGTATAAACCCTTAGCATGGGGAATAACTCTGATATTGAGCATAATATTGTATGTCGCCTTTAAGTCAATTGAGTTTGTTTCCACTGTGCAAAGCATGATGGGAAATGTAGTTCAATCCAAATTGAAATGGGAGTTTAAAAAAGAAAAAGCAAACATTTCGAGTGATGCAATTTAAGTAAAAAGAGGCAATAACTCTGCTTTAAAGTTCAGCTTTAAGTGAAGTGTTGTGTCTCGTCAAATGTGTCATGTTAATGTATTTTGTCATTTCCTGTTTTATTTTGTACTTACCTCTTGTCTCTCATTCCAGGCCCTGTTACTTCCTCCCCCTTGTGTGTTTTCCCGCCATCATCAGCGTCTGCCCCGCCTCTGATTGTTTCCACCTGTTCCCACTCACCTCATGTTTAAATAGTCCTGTGTCTCCCCTGTCCTGTGTCAGTTCGTCTTGTGTGTTTCCCCGAATGGTCGTGCCAAGCCTCAGCTCTGAAAGGATCGCCTTCTCTCATGTCAGGTTTTGTTATTTTGTTTATTTTTTGTTGGCTTAAAGTGGACCTATCATGCTATATTTGAATAATATAGTGTAGGACCATACCTATATAAGGCATATTTATACTTTTTTTTTTTTCAAAATACCAAACAGATCATGCATTTTAGCCATGCCTCATTTTGCTCAATTTGACAATTTATAGCTCTGTTTTAGCAAGGGCAGATTCAGTGAGAACAGCACCACCTACTGGCCTGGCATATGTACTACAGCGTCTCCAGCGCTTTCGAACGGCAATGGCCGTGGCTGTCTCCTCCTGATTGGTGGAGTTGGCCCAATAGCCGTAGCGCCACCGTCCTGACGTCAGGACAGTGTTCAAATCTGGATCAGTTTTTATCAGATCTGTTGCAGCCCCTTTTTTAGAGATTTGGGTATGGAGGAAAATAGAGAGGGTTGTGTTTTCTGACACTTGGTGAGTTCCCTGGAACACCGGGGACACATATTCATGTAGAAAAGACGTACAAAAGTGCATTTTGCATGATAGGTCCCCTTTAAGTTTTTATTAAGTCCTCTCTTTGTTACGCTAGTTCTTTCCTCCTTGTGAGCGCCTTTTGTTATTTCCACCACCTACTCTGTTAAGAGGGATAACCTGCACTGTGAAAAATAAATATACCTTTTTTATATTCAAGACTTTGTCTCTGTGTCGTGCGTTTGGGTTCATCAGTTTGTGTCGAGGTCCTGACAGGAAGGAAACAAAAGACTTGGTGGCTTTTATGTGAAAGTCAAAATGGATGACTGCTGACATCATGGATGGGGTCTTATTGATTATTGTAAGTTATTAGCTGAACACACACACACACACACACACACAACGACGGCAGCGTTTCAGCGATAAAAGCTTTACTCTTAAAATATTCAGCAGCCGTAAACAAACGGAGGATATATGAAGTCTTTGTGAGTGAAAGCATTTACTGTTCTCACTAATGCAGCCGGGCGAACGACGCCGAGTTAAAACGCCACCATCAATAAAATCCAATCTCCTTCTGTCTGTCTGCATTTCTACGTATTCATCTTTTCAACTCTTTCTCTCTTTCTGCATCTCACTTTACACGATGTTCGCTCTTTTCATCTCTTTGTTTTCCGTCTCCTCCTTCACCATTATCTCCTCTAACTCCATCCTTCACCTTGTCTCCCTCTCTTGTTTTGTCCCTCTGTCTTCTCCTGCTGGTTTTGCAGATGAAGGTGATGTTCTCCTCTGTTTCCATTTGTCTCTTTCTCCTTCGTCATGTTGAGCTTTCTATCACGTGTCTCACGACTGATGTCAACGTTAGGCTGCGAGTCAGTCAAACGTCTGCATATGACAACACGTGGTGGTCTGTTTGTCTACGTGTCTGTTTGTCTACGTGCTAGCTAGGTAGAAACCCAGAACACACTGTTTGCTCTGCATTGAACATCATGTGTCTCCTAAGTTGTTTTGCAGGTAAAACAAAGGTTAAGTATTAATATGTATGGACTACATTCTTAAAGAGGACATATTAAGCTCATTTTCAGCTTAATGACTACCTCAGGGATTTCAGCCTTTGCAGACCATTTACATGCACTAAAACCTATTTAACACACAAGAGGAAAGGGAACCCCAAAAAAGCAGAATAGAGGCTCTTTAATAATTGAGAAGGACATCCTGACACCAAGCTCACACGGACTGAAGTTGTATTAACCTTAAAGGTCCCATGTCATGCTTTTCTGGTTATGACCCGTCCCCTTGTGTGTACTCACCCTGTAGCGAGTAAAACTCTAACACAGAGAAGACCTGTCTATGCTGCCCCAGAACGCCTCATTGGACATTTATCTTTTTCTTCCTGGGTACAGTGACGTGACCATGCCCAGGTCCAAATGGACCAATCCGTGGAGCTTCTCACACACACACACACACACACACACACACACACACACACACACACACACACACACACACACACACACACACACACACACACACACACACACACACACACACACACACACACACACACACACACACACACACACACACACACACACACACACACACACACTCAGCCGTATCTTTTCTCAGCCGCGATACTCCGCAGAGTTTCGCCGGCACACTCAGCCTTATCTTTTCTCAGCCGCAGCTGCGTGGATCTCCACTCACAGTTCGCCACACACTCACGTGTGTGTGCTCAGGCTGAGTTCATGCTGAGTTTCGCGTTGTCTCGCTGTCTCGCAGCAACCAGGACACGACACCAGTAATACAGCTCACACTGTCGGCTCCTCGAGTCTCAAAGGGCGGAGCAGCGAGCCCCCCAACGTCCCCCCAACACGGCACCCAGACCCCACGCAGCATTCTCATCTGTTTGTCATTACTGGTGTCATTTCCTGGTTGCTGACAAACGCCATTGTAACGAATACACACTGATGTTCCGCTGTAACGGTGGTGGACTCATCAGAACAGAGTGGGCGAGCTGACCAATCAGAGCACACTGGGTTCACAGGGAGGGGGGGGGGGAGCTCCAACAAGCCGTGTAGGACAGAGAGTGAATACACATACTATACAGAGATGCTGTATGAGAAACCAATGTGAGTTTGGAACATTGAACAATATAAATCTATTCTAGTAGACCTCAACAATGGGAATATGATCAGTAGAAATGGTCATGACATGGGACCTTTAAACTAAAATTATTTTTGATAGAAGCTCAACATCTGAATGGTCATTTATCTTATCCCAGACTTTGCTGTTCATTTCTTTACCTGTGTTCATCCACTCTCTCATGTCGCCTCTTTTCTTACAAGCTTCTTCTCTATCTGAGCTATCTTTGTTTCATCCTGCATTTTGAGGCAGATTGAATAACTTTTTGTAATATTTCCAGTATCATCTTCCTCCTCTCTGTTTCTCACCTGAACATTTCTCTCTTTGTCTCAGACTTTCTCTTTTTGTATGACTTTCTTCTCCTCCTTCTGTCTCTGTGTTTTGATTCCCTCTCACTGTCTGAACTCCTTTAGGCAGATGAAAGAGGACGAGTGTTTTCTTCTCCTCCCGACCAGATGAAGATGAAAGTCTGATCTTGTTTGTTTGGTGCCGTTACCGCGGCAACGTCTCACCTGTTTTGCTCGCCTTCAACCCCTAACGAGCATCTCTTAACGAGAAAACACCTCTTCAAAACAACCAATGGGCCACGCACACGCACACACACACACACACACACACACACATATAACAGAGGAACACAAACAGAAGACACTCACACAGGGGCATAATCAAAAGACACACACACACACACACACACACACAATCACACACACACACACACACACACACACACACACACACACACACACACACACACACACACACACACACACACACAGCCTGTGTTCTTGGCAGGGAGTCTTTGGATCTTTAATCCTCATCATCAGCAGCAGGTATCGATATCAGAGGCTCGCTGTCACCTTCTATTAGCTGCCTGAGAGAAGCTGAGGGGGGGATGATACACTGAGAGGTGTGTGTGTGTGTGTGTGTGTGTAGTTTGTGGAATATAGTGTGTGTAGAAGTGATCGCACCGTTAGCACAAGTCACGCTTCATTCAGAGAGGCAGACAAACAAATGGCACCAGTGGCATCCGTCGGATACGTTCACACGAACAAAATCATAAGCGCTGTTCAGAGATCAGCGGCACAAATATATTCAGAGAGAAATCAGCTCCTCTTGTACCGACAGCTGAGAGAGAAAAGAGAGGCAGAGAGATCGGGGAAGTTCAACAAGACATGTGGGTAACGTAAGGTGGTACATATGGTGTTTACGCTGGCTGTGAATTACCAACAAACGATGCTTTTAAGAGAAATGTTGTCAAGATCTGTCTTTGTTTCCCCGTGTTGTGCTTGTTCTGCCAATAAAGGTTTTTGATTTCAAGAAACGGTCTTCTCTATGTCCTCTCTGCCCTCCAGCCGTGACTCCTATTGGCTATCGCTCCGCACAATGTGTTGGAGTGATAGCCAATAGGAGCGCGAGTGTTACATAGTGATGCTACTATGTTTATGTGATGTCTGTATGGGTTACCTCTAAAGGACCCCAGATTATACAGATAACAATGAGGTTATTTGATTTAGCTGAGGATCAAATGAACACAGATGTATGATTCATGTCTGGGGGGGGGGTTGGGGGGGGGGGGGTTACTAGCAACAGGAGTCGTGAATGGACCGAGGAAGGACAGATTCAAATCTACCAAAACGGCAGGAGGAAGGTGGAGTTGAAAATAGAAATGTGTGATGGAGGGGGGGCCGGAGGGCAAAGAGCAGGATTGGAGGGGTCTGTGGCACGGGTTTCACACAGCAGGGGGCGAAGGTTCATCGACTGTCAACAGCAGGGGGGGGGGGGGGGGGGGGGGGGGGAACAGCCGGACAGATAACAAGAAAGAGATGCAGCGAAAACAGAGAGAAACACAAAACAAGAGGAAACACAGGAGAATCTGACGGAGAGATAAAGAGAGAGAGAGACCTAGGAGGGCAGCTTCACTTCAGAAGAGAGACCTAAACGCTGTGTGTGTGTGTGTGTGTGTGTGTGTGTGTGTGTGTGTGTGTGTGTGTGTGTGTGTGTGTGTGTGTGTGTGTGTGTGTGTGAGCCAGAGGTCGCCTCCTGACAGTGTGTGTCCTTCTGACCGGAAGAACAGAGACTTTGATCCATTTCCATTTGCAAAAAATACAATAAAATAATGCGCTCGCCTCTATTTTCTACTGAAGGTCACAGAGGACAAAATATCATTTTGACATTTTGCTATTAAATCACAAATGACTGCTGACTTGTTTTACTTATTTCCAATCACAATGACATTTTGTACAAAAGTAAGTATTGCAATAATATTGATCATGTGATCCAATGGACCACAGGAGGTAGAATAAGAAAATATATAATTGTATAATAAAGCAAACAACTAATAAGATGTTAGTTTATTATAATATTATTTTTCATTGATTGATACATGTTGTGGTTTTCTTTTCATGTTGTAACCGATTCATTGATTTTTCTTTTTAGTACTTCACTTTTTCTCAGAATTCTGACTTTTTCTGTAACTTTCCATTTTTATAGGCAGAAAAATAAACTCTCATAAAATAAAATATCAACTCCTGAACAACAACAAAAAGCCCGCGTTTCATCCAGTTTGTACACAACGATGGAGAAACTTAACAAGCAGCAGTGGTCCACTGAAGAGACCAGCTACCTACTGGGAATCTGGTCTTCCGAAGAGGTACAGAGGAAGCTGGAGCACAATCGGCCATTGTTGTTGTTGTCGGTGTGAGCTGTGAGGGGTTTCCGCGCGGTTTGGCTTTATGAAGTAGGCACGCAAACGGTTACGTCATGACGCCAACGATGACGCAGCACCAGTCGGACTCTGGGCGGTGTGAAACGAGCCGGAGCTAAACCGAAGAACTGGTTCTGAACCTGAAAAGCTCTAGCACGGAGCTTGAACCGGAGTTGCGTTGGTGTGAATGAGGTATATTTCACTTCCTGTTTCAAAAGTGCTGATTTGGGGTATAAAGCTTTAAAAAAAAAAAAAGGAGGGGTCTGAGCTCATGGGGGACCCGGCAGCTACTGTCTAAACTAAATACTGCCGTGATGAAACACCATATCATGGATTATCAAGGATTCTCTCTGAAACAGTATGGAGCTCAAAGGCTTTCTCTCTTGCCGGTTATACCACAAGGTGAGTTCCTTTTTATTTCCTGCTTCTTCACACACATGCTCTCCAGTACAGGTTAGCTCTGAGTGTTAGCGATGCTAATGTAAACACCGACCATATTACGTCCAAAACAGTCGGGCATTGTTTCTGATAGCAACGTTTCTGATAGGGCCGTGGGTCCACCTTTCAGATATTACGTCATATCGGACGCAAATCTGGATCAGCTCCGTTGTTCCCCGTTTTTAGAGATTTGGGTACGGAGGAGAAGAGAGAGGGTTTTATTTTCTGACGCTGCGTGAGTTCCCCGACACACCGGGGACACGTGTTTATGTAGAGAAGACATCAAAAAGTGACTTTTGCATGATAGGTCCCCTTTAAGTAACTTTTTAATAAGACATCAGACTATGCCACAGTTTCTGTCAACAATGATTCATGTTGTTCGAAGTGTCAAAGATTACGTCACCGAAACACACAACTTTGGTGACAAAATAATCATTATTGTACGTTCATACATCTTGTGTATGTAGGAGTGTGTGTGTGTGTGTGTGTGTGTGTGTGTGTGTGTGTGTGTGTGTGTGTGTGGTGTGTGTGTGTGTGTGTGTGTGTGTGTTGCTGTGTGTGTGTGTGTGTGTGTGTGTGTGTGTGATCATGCAACCTCCGCCAACCCCCGCTGCTTTTCCATACAGACGTACAGTAATAAGCCGCGGCGCAGAAATCGAACCCATTTACGAGTTCAAATGCCAAAAAACAGACGAATGATCGCTAAGATGGAGCAGACGTCTCTTAAAATGGAGCCCCCCCCCCTCTCCATTTAGCCTCACCACTCTCTCTCTCTCTCCTCTCTCTCTCTCTCTCTCTCTCTATCCTCTCTCTCTCGCTCTCTCTCTCTCTCTCTCTCTATCTTCTCTCTTCTATCTCCTCTCTCATCTCTCATCTCTCTCTCTCTCTCTCTCTCTCTCTCTCTCTCTCTCCATACAAATGACTGCTATCAATATTTCCAATCTTCATTTCTCCAGAAGCTCAGGGCCCCTTTCTGCCAGAAATCAATGGCTTCCCACTGAGATCTGCGACAAGGATCAAAAGTGAGAGCGGCTCGGCTCACTTTCTCCGGGATAAAGTCTAGTTTCTCTACAGTTTCATCATTTAGGCAGCCCGCGAGTGTGTGTGTGTGTGTGTGTGTGTGTTTTGGTCCTATCAAAACAGACCAAACACGACTCGTATCGCACTTTTTTTCTCAGTCTAATTGCCGTTGTGTTTGACATCATTGCACTAACATGGATGATTTTATGGATGTGTGTGTGTGTGTGTGTGTGTGTGTGTGTGTGTGTGTTTGTGTGTGTGTGTGTGTGTGTGTGTGGTTGTGGTAACTTAAGTTGTCTAAACATCTTAAAACATGAAAGGGAGCTAAACCCTTAATTTATGAATGACAAAATGATATTATATCGACTTACATTTTCGTTTTGAACAGATATAATCTTATATTCAACCACAAGAATGACATATTTTGACATTGATTATCTCTAATAGACAAAATATAATGTTTTAACCAATGATGTGAGCTAATTAGATTTAATCAACACGTGCTTGCCTCTTTATTTAATAGGATAGCTCAATTGTTGTCTGTTGTATCTGATTCTGATATATTTCATTTCAGTTATGCTTAAGTAGGTTTTATTAATCAATCAAATCACATCCACCAGGTCTATGTGCGTCTTCCTGAATGTTTGCAACTTTGTGATTGTCTATATAAAACTTTCTATTGTCATGCATTCATTTATTTATGCGTCTGTCTGCATGTGTCACTCAATTTTCTGTGTGTGTGTGTGTGTGGGAACGTATACATACATAAGTTAATGCATTTCTGTCTGCATTGCTTTATGTGTTTGTACAATTAAACGGCTGTGTGTGTGTGTGTGTGTGTGTGTGTGTGTGTGTCTGTGTGTGTGTGTGTGTGTGTGTGTGTGTCTGTGTGTGTGTGTGTGTGTGTGTGTGTGTGTGTTTTTCTGGTTGTCAGTCACACGGCAGGGCTAGGCTAATCAGCGCAGCTAGCTGTTCGCTGTGTGATCGGCTGATTAATATCCTGTTAGCGTCCCGTGGCTTTTAAGGCTAACTGCTGTTTCCTCTATAGATCCATCGCTTCATAACAGCGCTGCCTTCATCTGGCCTCATTAACACGATGTATTACTATACTGAGCAACTACACACACACACACACACACACACACACACACACACACACACACACACACACACACACACACACACACACACACACACACACACACACACACACACACACACACACACACACACACAACATGTTTTCTTTAAAGCTAAATGCTGATTGGATAAAGCTTTGCCACAGATTTGATAGCAAAAGTTAGTGAGAAGAAGTTACGTGACACTGTGAATAAACACCTGAGCCTCGCAGCGGTGTAACCGTGCCGCGCCACACTAATTGCGCCGCATAGGTGCGCCGCATTTTCAGCTCAGTTGAGGCACCCTCCGCAAGGTGAGGCCCCGTCCGCAAGGTGAGGCCCCACGCAGTCTGCATGATCGGCCTGTAGGGAGGGACGGCCCTGACTTAATGTCAGATCTAATACCTGTGAACATATTATGTTTTACGATATGAGGTATGACCAAACCTACGCAGCTTCAGATGAATGCAAAGGCTGAGGATTTACAACTTAAAGTAGTTAAAGATGGGAAGAAGGAAACAGAAAATTATCCAAAACAGGAGAAAAATCCCGTATTTGAAGTCTTGTTTGTGTCCTAAACGGAAACTCTGGGAAGGACACTAGTTGCTAAGTTTCCACTGAACAGAGGTGGGAAGTAGTGGACTACAAATACTTTGTTACTATACTTAAGTAAATGTTTCTGGTATCTTTACTCCACTACTTTTTACTTTGACTTCTTACATGTTGAACACAAATACCTGTACTTTCTACTTCTTACATGTTGAACTCAAATACCTGTACTTTCTACTTCTTACATGTTGAACTCAAATACCTGTACTTTCTACTTCTTACATGTTGAACACAAATACCTGTACTTTCTACTTCTCACATGTTGAACACAAATACCTGTACTTTCTACTTCTTACATGTTGAACACAAATACCTGTACTTTCTACTCTCACATTTTCCAAACAGGCTGGTTCCTTTAGTTTGAATGTGTGTCTGGTGGCGTGATCATTATTATTTAGAGTCATTGCGTGCCTATTGATTTGAA
Organism: Trematomus bernacchii; assembly: GCF_902827165.1. Lineage (NCBI taxonomy): Eukaryota > Metazoa > Chordata > Actinopteri > Perciformes > Nototheniidae > Trematomus > Trematomus bernacchii. Next base: position 5,721 of record NW_022987479.1, on the reverse strand, counting down.
CACGATCCGTGTATCCATCATTTCCTGGTCTTCTCTAAAGAAGAGGGACCAATGAAAACGTTGTCATGTTGCCGTTGTTCAGCATGGAAACATTCATTAGCTAACAATGACATTATTGTTCTATTAATATAAAGGGAGGTCAGGTACTCTTTAAAACAGCTGCTAGTTATGGGTACTTTTACTGAAGTACATTTCAAAGCCCTCTTTACTTTGACTTGAGTAAAGAAGTTTAGTCAGTACTTCTACTTTCACTATTTTTAAACACGAGTATCTGTACTTCTACTTGAGTAAAGGATGTGTGTACTTTGCCATCTCTACCACTAAACCTATTATACAAAACGTACCTAAAACATAAAAGCAGTGGCACGCTCAGGAGAAAAACCACGTGTTTGAAGTCTTGTTCGTGTCCTAAATGAAGGACACTAGTAGCTGAGTTTCCACTGAACCTATTATACATTCGTACCTCAAACATAAAAGCAACAAACCATAACATCGGTCGTACCTTGAAGCTGTGCAGCTGCTCCTTTGCGTCCGTCTCCCTCCCCAGGCAGGAGTTGAAGATGAGCAGCTCGGTGTCTCTCAGCCACGCCTTCAGGTCCTTGATCCGAGCCTCCAGCTGCTCCAGGAGAGAGTTGGTGAGCGGAGAGAGCGCCGAGCGAGGGTTCTCCTCTGCCGCACCGTGACCTCTGACCTCCAGAGAGTTCATGTTGGCCAACAGGGAGGAAGAGGAGGAGGAAGAGGAAGAGGGTCCTGAATGCTCCGAGAGGATTTTCTGACGGGAGAGACAGGAGGAAAAAGGGGAGTCATTGTTGTGTCAATACTCCATCATGCAAAGCAGCAGATCAATCAATACAAACACAATCATTAATCATTCACCTTCGGAGACGCACAGATCGATAAGAGGGATGTCATGTTTTCATTTCTAAACTGAGGGAGGGTTGATTTTGAGCTGCTGGTGAAGATGTTATAATCATTCTCAAGTTGTTGACATTTATAGACGTTGTTTATTGTTTACTGAGTTTATTGTGCAGCTACGTATGAAGGCATATTCTCTTATTCCTCAACATTATTATACATCATCTGAATGAAGTTGACATTATTATGTTTAAGTTTCATGTTCCTGTGGCAACGATTTATTATGTTCTCCTCTCAAGTGTTAATGCCCCTCTCTCTTAAAGGTCACCTATCATGCTGTTTGTAGGCAACAGCATAGGTCTCAGATATATACAAATATATAAAAAACATGTCTATGAAGTGTTTTGCTCCAAATACCAAACAGATCACCCATTCTAGCCATGCCTCATATCCCTCTGTTTCACTTCCTGTTTCTAAAGTGCTGATTTGAAGTATAAAGCTTTAACAAATAAAAAAGAGGGGCGGAGCTTATGCGGGACCCGGCAGCTATCGTCTAAACTAAATGCTGCCGTGATGAAACGCCATATCATGGATTATCAAGGATTCTCTCTGAAACAGTATGGAGCTCAAAGGCTTTCTCTCTTGCCGGTTATACCACAAGGTGAGTTCCTTTTTATTTTCCTGCTTCTTCACACACATGCTCTCCAGTACAGGTTAGCTCTGAGTGTTAGCGATGCTAATGTAAACACAGACCATATTACGTCCAAAACAGTCGGGCATTGTTTCTGATAGCAACGTTTCTGATTGGGCCGTGGGTCCACATTTCAGATATTACGTCATATCGGACGCTAATCTGGATCAGCTCCGTTGTTCCCCCGTTTTTAGAGATTTGGGTACGGAGGAGAAAGAGAGAGGGTTTTATTTCCTGACGCTGCGTGAGTTCCCCAACACACCGGGGACACATGGTGATGTAGAGAAGACATCAGAAAGTGCATTTTGCAAGATAGGTCCCCTTTAAGAGTTGCTATTGTGAAATATTCCTCGTGAAAAAATAAAATGTTATCTTTAAATAACTTGGATAAAGTCTAAATATTCTGTAAAGTGTGATCATTCATTTGTTTGAAGCTGTTGTTGTTACAGTAGCTTGCTCGATGGATTATCTGATATTCCCTCCAAGTCATTTAGTCTATGAAGAGTTTTTGAACTGATTTTCTAGAACATGTCATGCCTGCAATATGTTGCACTTATTCTCTTAAAGTGGACCTATCATGCTATATTTGAATAACATAGTGTAGGACCATACCTATATAAGGCATATTTATACTTTTTTTTTTCAAAATACCAAACAGATCATGCATTTTAGCCATGCCTCATTTTGCTCAATTTGACAATTTTTAGCTCTGTTTTTGCAAGGGCTGATTCTGTGAGAACAGCACCATCTACAGGCCTGGCATATGTACTACAGCGTCTCCAGCGCTTTGGAACGGCAATGGCCGTGGCTGTCTCCTCCTGATTGGTGGAGTTGGCCCAATAGCCGTAGCGCCACCGTCCTGACGTCAGGACAGTGTTCAAATCTGGATCAGTTTTTATCAGATCCGTTTGCAGCCCCTTTTTTAGAGATTTGGGTATGGAGGAAAATAGAGAGGGTTGTGTTTTCTGACCACTTGGTGAGTTCCCTGGAACACCGGGGACACATATTCATGTAGAAAAGACGTACAAAAGTGCATTTGCATGATAGGTCCCCTTTAAATAAATCTATATAAACCTGCGTTCCTGATGCTGTTTGTGTGACTGTGGTTGAGTTGATTTTATTAATGCCGCTCATTGTTCTGAACTCTGTTGTGTGAACGCCGCTGCTGCTGTTGTTGTTGTTGTTGTTGTTGTTGTTGTTGTTGATGAACAAAGCTTTGTGGAATGCAACCAGTGGGTTTTTTTTTTTCTCCAAGAAAGAAAACACATCGGCGCTAATTCAGCTGAAACTCACATCAACAACAAATCTCCCTTTAGACAACAGAGTGAAGCAATCAGGGTTTCAAATAGCAAACAACTCACAATAACAAGAGTCCGTGTGTGTGTGTGTGTGTGTGTGTGTGTGTGTGTGTGTGTGTGTGTGTCTGTTGTGTGTGTGTGTGTGTTGTGTGGTGTGTGTGTGTGTGTGTGTGTGTGGTGTGTGTGGGACTTTTTTTTCTGAACAATTCTCATCAATATCGAACAACAGACTTGTGATGTTCATTGCGGATCATCGGGCGCTGCTGGAACACCTTTCTAGCACCAGGCATCGCTGACAACACCAGTGTGACTGTGTGAGGAAGTTCCTCTGAACTGCAGTTCTTAAATTATTTTTAAGATCATATCAAATATGTTTTTTGATTGCCTGTTGTTTCAGAAAGTCATTATTGTTTGGATGTTTTGCATCAACCAGTCCAACACTAATGTTATCCTCTTGTTTTCCATTGTGGATGTTTTCCCAATGTGTCTGTAGTAGATACTTTCTTTATTCCATGTTCCTCTGAGGCTTTCTGTAAGAATTAAGTAAGAAAGATATTCATTATATTGTCTCTTTTCTTCCACTGTTGCATTCATATCACTCTTCTTCATGAATCCCATCTTTTGCATCTCTCTTGCTTCCCTGATTTCTGTATTTTCCAACTTTCTCTAGTTACTAAATCCGTCTGATCAGATTTCTGCCTTTCTACAGACAAGTAAGACATTGGAAACGGATCTTTAAGTATCTCTGTTTTAGATATATTACAGTTATTTATTCAAACCTTTTTCACAATCTTCCCTTTCCAAATCTCATGATATTCAGGGTCCATGTGACGTTTTGTATAGCGTTTTAAAGCGTCATACAGCCGTTATATTGCATCTCCTTTAACAAGCAGCCCTAACAAGAGAAACTTTGAGCATTTGGAGAACAGAGGCGCTCCTGAACGAGCCCCACATGAGTCCCTGCTGCTAATTTGCATATGCATGAGTTGTACAAAAGGTATTGAGGCGCTGGTATAGCGGCGAGTCTCCCTCCTGAGTGGAAACTCTACTTTAGCTGAACTCTGGCAGGTAAAGCCGGCCCATTAGAGGCAGAAGAGGAGCGATTACAGGACCCCCTGACCAGGGAAATGAGCAGGTAGTGTGTGTGGAGGCGACGCCATTATGAGTGTGTGGTTAGTTTGTCAAAGGGAAACACAGAGAGAGGGAAAGATGGAGCAGGAGGATGTAATTCAGCAGATATAACGACTCAGAAACAAACACATTTTCTTTCAGGAGGATGTGATTCATTTTGCTCTCTCTCCAGGTGATTGTAGTGAACGTTGTTTACGATGCAAATCTGTTTATTTCCTATCAAACTGAGCAGCGTGACACCGAGTGGATGCAGAGTCTGTCCCTCTTTAATACTTTTCAGAGTTTCTGAAAACTTGTGGTGTGTGTGTTTTAAATTCTGAGCGCATTTTGTTTATGCTATACGTGTTGTCAAATCACCGAATGTGTTTTAGGATTAAGTGGAATTCAGTGAAAACAGCTGAATGGCAACTAACGAGACTAATAAGACGTTCTTAAATATACACTTTTATGCTTTTTCCCTTTCCCAATGCTCCGGAACATAATGACATCACTATGTAGCACTCGCGCTTCTATTGGCTAGCGCTCCAACACATTGTACGTGATAGGCTAAAGGGGCGGGACATATCTAAGCTGGTTGACCAATCACAAACAGAGCCGGCCAGCTAACCAATCAGAGCAGACTGGGCTCTGGTTTCAGACAGAGGGTGAAAAGAGGTGCTGCAGCACAGGCAGTATGAGAAAAATAAAGAGCTGGGATTTAAAGGTCCCATGTCATGCTTTTCTGGTTATTACCCGTCCCCTTGTGTGTTATGAAGGTTTTTATGCATGTAAACGGTCTGCAGAGTCAAAACCCTCAAAGTACACCCTGTAGCGAGTAAAACTCTAACACAGAGAAGACCTCCCCAAAACGCCTCGTTGGAGATACGTCATTATCCATTTGATTCTTCCAATGGACCAATCAGTGGACCAATCCGTGGAGCCGTTACGTTACGTCCGCGGAGCCGTTACGTTAAGCCCCCGCTGATTGGTTCAAATTGACTAATCCACGGACTTCCTCACACACATATCTGTGTGCAGGGAGCAGGCAGCTCAGCTGATTTCTCCTCCCTGGCTGCAGGCTGATAACAGACAGTTGGGATCGCGGCGAAATTTCTCTCTGCAGACCAATTCTCTCTGCAGACCCATTCTCTCTGCAGACCCATTCTCTCTGCAGACCCATTCTCACAGCGTTTATCAACCTTTTTCTTACTCAATATCAAGACACACTTATTGTTTTTACTTCGGCTGTGACTTTGTGTGTGCTCAGGATGAGTTTGGCTGTGTTTCGCTGTGTATCCTAAACAAGGAAACAACACCTCCACGGAGCTCAGCGCGATTCACAACGTCCCGACCAATCAGAGCACACTGTGCTCACAGGGAGGGTGGGGGCTGGAGCTATTGGAGCTCCAACGAGCCGTTAAAGGCAGAGAGTGAAATTCAGTGAATACACGTAGTTTACAGAGATGCTGTATGAGAAACCAATGTGAGTTTGGAAAATGCACGATATAAATCTATTCTAGTAGACCTCAACAATGGAATTATGATCAGTAGAAATGGCCATGATATGGGACCTTTAAGTCAAAATTCTGAGAAAAAATATATTTTATTTTCTCGGACAAATTTAAACTTTTTCTCAAATTGTTGACTTTTTTCTCAGATTTTGGAACTTTTCTAAATATTACTTTGGTAGAAATAAAAAACCAAATCAACATGATCCTGTGGGAGAGACGGAAAATGAAGAACAGAAAACCAGCAGATAAGAGAGGG
>NW_022987478.1:0-23794 GCF_902827165.1 Trematomus bernacchii | reverse complement strand
ACCCGGGGAAGTGCGAGGGGCTGTTCATTAATGGGTCAGTTAATTAATGAACATTTCTGAGTTTTATTTTTCAGGCAAAATGTACTGGAGAATTGTCTTTTTCAGTCAGGATGGCCGAGCGGTCTAAGGCGCTGCGTTCAGGTCGCAGTCTCCTCTGGAGGCGTGGGTTCGAATCCCACTTCTGACAAATTGTGTTTTTCACTGTAACATTCAGTGAGACATGATCTTGGGAAAGAAATGTAAGCATATTGTTACAAGACAGCCCATGACCAAATCCAGTGTTGCAAGAGCTGTATTGGTTAAATGCTAAATGCTAAATGCTGCTGCTGACTTGGTTACTACAAAAAAAAGACACAGAGAAACCTACAAGGATCGACAAGGTGACTCTAAATAGACCGAGAAAAACAAGTATATGCGGACTTTGTTTTTATTTAGCCCAAACCAGTTCATTTTTTTTTCACCTCTATTCTGCCCGGCAACAGTAGAAAAATAGTCATATCGAGTAAGGCAACACAACACAAGTAACCTGGGTTTGGAACAGTAACATAATATTGTTAATATTGTGAAAAAAAGTCATCTTTTTCAATGATTACAGTTTTTTTCAGTTGCTAACACACTAAAATGACACGTACAGCACATGGTTAAAACACACCTGTTAGCTATCCTGGTTCCAAAATCCAACATGTAAGCTGCTGAAATGTCGGTTCTCCCAGGTTCCAAATGTTCAAACAATCCGTCATCCACATTTTGACAGCGTTGGATTCAAAGAGGTGAGCAGAGTGGCGCAGCGGAAGCGTGCTGGGCCCATAACCCAGAGGTCGATGGATCGAAACCATCCTCTGCTAATTGTAAAAGCTTTGGGTCAGTAGGGTCCTTGTCCTTTCCATCCTTATTCAGAAGGAAACACGTTCACAAGACTAAGCATCCATTATCGAAAATGTTAAATTGCTTAACTCTTTAGTGCCAAAGTGGACACTATATTGTGTCGCAAGAAGCTTTTGCAAACATTGTTGCAATACCGAGGCTTGACAACTTTTTGGTTTCAATTAACTCCTTAGGGTATCTGGAACCTTTATGACTTATTCAAGTAGGCCAAAGAGAGAGCATGTCTGTGCTACAATAAGGCACTGCTGGGATTTGAACCCATGATCTCCTGTTTACTAGACAGGCACTTTAACCAACTAAGCCACAGCACCCTCTTAAATAGTTCTTCTTTTGAATCAAAGTAGGGGATATTTCAGTTCGCTTTACCTGTGGAAGGAGGTAAAACAACCCGGGGAAGTGCGAGGGGCTGTTCATTAATGGGTCAGTTAATTAATGAACATTTCTGAGTTTTATTTTTCAGGCAAAATGTACTGGAGAATTGTCTTTTTCAGTCAGGATGGCCGAGCGGTCTAAGGCGCTGCGTTCAGGTCGCAGTCTCCTCTGGAGGCGTGGGTTCGAATCCCACTTCTGACAAATGGTGTTTTTCACTGTAACATTCAGTGAGACATGATCTTGGGAAAGAAATGTAAGCATATTGTTACAAGACAGCCCATGACCAAATCCAGTGTTGCAAGAGCTGTATTGGTTAAATGCTAAATGCTAAATGCTGCTGCTGACTTGGTTACTACAAAAAAAAGACACAGAAAAACCTACAAGGATCTACAAGGTGACTATAAATAGACCGAGAAAAACAAGTATATGCGGACTTTCTTTTTATTTAGCCCAAACCAGTTCATTTTTTTTCACCTCTATTCTGCCCGGCAACAGTCGAAAAATAGTCATATCGAGTAAAGCAACACAACACAAGTAACCTGGGTTTGGAACAGTAACATAATATTGTTAATATTGTGAAAAAAAGTCATCTTTTTCAATGATTACAGTTTTTTTCAGTTGCTAACACACTAAAATGACACGTACAGCACATGGTTAAAACACACCTGTTAGCTATCCTGGTTCCAAAATCCAACATGTAAGCTGCTGAAATGTCGGTTCTCCCAGGTTCCAAATGTTCAAACAATCCGTCATCCACATTTTTGACAGCGTTGGATTCAAAGAGGTGAGCAGAGTGGCGCAGCGGAAGCGTGCTGGGCCCATAACCCAGAGGTCGATGGATCGAAACCATCCTCTGCTAATTGTAAAAGCTTTGGGTCAGTAGGGTCCTTGTCCTTTCCATCCTTATTCAGAAGGAAACACGTTCACAAGACTAAGCATCCATTATCGAAAATGTTAAATTGCTTAACTCTTTAGTGCCAAAGTGGACACTATATTGTGTCGCAAGAAGCTTTTGCAAACATTGTTGCAATACCGAGGCTTGACAACTTTTTGGTTTCAATTAACTCCTTAGGGTATCTGGAACCTTTACGACTTATTCAAGTAGGCCAAAGAGAGAGCATGTCTGTGCTACAATAAGGCACTGCTGGGATTTGAACCTAGGTTCTCCTGTTTACTAGACAGGCACTTTAACCAACTAAGCCACAGCACCCTCTTAAATAGTTCTTCTTTTAAATCAAAGTAGGGGATATTCCAGTTAGCTTTACCTGTGGAATGAGGTAAAACAACCCGGGGAAGTGCGAGGGGCTGTTCATTAATGGGTCAGTTAATTAATGAACATTTCTGAGTTTTATTTTTCAGGCAAAATGTACTGGAGAATTGTCTTTTTCAGTCAGGATGGCCGAGCGGTCTAAGGCGCTGCGTTCAGGTCGCAGTCTCCTCTGGAGGCGTGGGTTCGAATCCCACTTCTGACAAATGGTGTTTTTCACTGTAACATTCAGTGAGACATGATCTTGGGAAAGAAATGTAAGCATATTGTTACAAGACAGCCCATGACCAAATCCAGTGTTGCAAGAGCTGTATTGGTTAAATGCTAAATGCTAAATGCTGCTGCTGACTTGGTTACTACAAAAAAAAGACACAGAAAAACCTACAAGGATCTACAAGGTGACTATAAATAGACCGAGAAAAACAAGTATATGCGGACTTTGTTTTTATTTAGCCCAAACCAGTTCATTTTTTTTCACCTCTATTCTGCCCGGCAACAGTCGAAAAATAGTCATATCGAGTAAAGCAACACAACACAAGTAACCTGGGTTTGGAACAGTAACATAATATTGTTAATATTGTGAAAAAAAGTCATCTTTTCAATGATTACAGTTTTTTTCAGTTGCTAACACACTAAAATGACACGTACAGCACATGGTTAAAACACACCTGTTAGCTATCCTGGTTCCAAAATCCAACATGTAAGCTGCTGAAATGTCGGTTCTCCCAGGTTCCAAATGTTCAAACAATCCGTCATCCACATTTTTGACAGCGTTGGATTCAAAGAGGTGAGCAGAGTGGCGCAGCGGAAGCGTGCTGGGCCCATAACCCAGAGGTCGATGGATCGAAACCATCCTCTGCTAATTGTAAAAGCTTTGGGTCAGTAGGGTCCTTGTCCTTTCCATCCTTATTCAGAAGGAAACACGTTCACAAGACTAAGCATCCATTATCGAAAATGTTAAATTGCTTAACTCTTTAGTGCCAAAGTGGACACTATATTGTGTCGCAAGAAGCTTTTGCAAACATTGTTGCAATACCGAGGCTTGACAACTTTTTGGTTTCAATTAACTCCTTAGGGTATCTGGAACCTTTACGACTTATTCAAGTAGGCCAAAGAGAGAGCATGTCTGTGCTACAATAAGGCACTGCTGGGATTTGAACCTAGGTTCTCCTGTTTACTAGACAGGCACTTTAACCAACTAAGCCACAGCACCCTCTTAAATAGTTCTTCTTTTAAATCAAAGTAGGGGATATTTCAGTTCGCTTTACCTGTGGAAGGAGGTAAAACAACCCGGGGAAGTGCGAGGGGCTGTTCATTAATGGGTCAGTTAATTAATGAACATTTCTGAGTTTTATTTTTCAGGCAAAATGTACTGGAGAATTGTCTTTTTCAGTCAGGATGGCCGAGCGGTCTAAGGCGCTGCGTTCAGGTCGCAGTCTCCTCTGCAGGCGTGGGTTCGAATCCCACTTCTGACAAATGGTGTTTTTCACTGTAACATTCAGTGAGACATGATCTTGGGAAAGAAATGTAAGCATATTGTTACAAGACAGCCCATGACCAAATCCAGTGTTGCAAGAGCTGTATTGGTTAAATGCTAAATGCTAAATGCTGCTGCTGACTTGGTTACTACAAAAAAAAGACACAGAAAAACCTACAAGGATCTACAAGGTGACTATAAATAGACCGAGAAAAACAAGTATATGCGGACTTTCTTTTTATTTAGCCCAAACCAGTTCATTTTTTTCACCTCTATTCTGCCCGGCAACAGTCGAAAAATAGTCATATCGAGTAAAGCAACACAACACAAGTAACCTGGGTTTGGAACAGTAACATAATATTGTTAATATTGTGAAAAAAAGTCATCTTTTACAATGATTACAGTTTTTTTCAGTTGCTAACACACTAAAATGACACGTACAGCACATGGTTAAAACACACCTGTTAGCTATCCTGGTTCCAAAATCCAACATGTAAGCTGCTGAAATGTCGGTTCTCCCAGGTTCCAAATGTTCAAACAATCCGTCATCCACATTTTTGACAGCGTTGAATTCAAAGAGGTGAGCAGAGTGGCGCAGCGGAAGCGTGCTGGGCCCATAACCCAGAGGTCGATGGATCGAAACCATCCTCTGCTAATTGTAAAAGCTTTGGGTCAGTAGGGTCCTTGTCCTTTCCATCCTTATTCAGAAGGAAACACGTTCACAAGACTAAGCATCCATTATCGAAAATGTTAAATTGCTTAACTCTTTAGTGCCAAAGTGGACACTATATTGTGTCGCAAGAAGCTTTTGCAAACATTGTTGCAATACCGAGGCTTGACAACTTTTTGGTTTCAATTAACTCCTTAGGGTATCTGGAACCTTTACGACTTATTCAAGTAGGCCAAAGAGAGAGCATGTCTGTGCTACAATAAGGCACTGCTGGGATTTGAACCTAGGTTCTCCTGTTTACTAGACAGGCACTTTAACCAACTAAGCCACAGCACCCTCTTAAATAGTTCTTCTTTTAAATCAAAGTAGGGGATATTCCAGTTAGCTTTACCTGTGGAATGAGGTAAAACAACCCGGGGAAGTGCGAGGGGCTGTTCATTAATGGGTCAGTTAATTAATGAACATTTCTGAGTTTTATTTTTCAGGCAAAATGTACTGGAGAATTGTCTTTTTCAGTCAGGATGGCCGAGCGGTCTAAGGCGCTGCGTTCAGGTCGCAGTCTCCTCTGGAGGCGTGGGTTCGAATCCCACTTCTGACAAATGGTGTTTTTCACTGTAACATTCAGTGAGACATGATCTTGGGAAAGAAATGTAAGCATATTGTTAGAAGACAGCCCATGACCAAATCCAGTGTTGCAAGAGCTGTATTGGTTAAATGCTAAATGCTAAATGCTGCTGCTGACTTGGTTACTACAAAAAAAAGACACAGAGAAACCTACAAGGATCGACAAGGTGACTCTAAATAGACCGAGAAAAACAAGTATATGCGGACTTTGTTTTTATTTAGCCCAAACCAGTTCATTTTTTTCACCTCTATTCTGCCCGGCAACAGTAGAAAAATAGTCATATCGAGTAAGGCAACACAACACAAGTAACCTGGGTTTGGAACAGTAACATAATATTGTTAATATTGTGAAAAAAAGTCATCTTTTTCAATGATTACAGTTTTTTTCAGTTGCTAACACACTAAAATGACACGTACAGCACATGGTTAAAACACACCTGTTAGCTATCCTGGTTCCAAAATCCAACATGTAAGCTGCTGAAATGTCGGTTCTCCCAGGTTCCAAATGTTCAAACAATCCGTCATCCACATTTTTGACAGCGTTGGATTCAAAGAGGTGAGCAGAGTGGCGCAGCGGAAGCGTGCTGGGCCCATAACCCAGAGGTCGATGGATCGAAACCATCCTCTGCTAATTGTAAAAGCTTTGGGTCAGTAAGGTCCTTGTCCTTTCCATCCTTATTCAGAAGGAAACACGTTCACAAGACTAAGCATCCATTATCGAAAATGTTAAATTGCTTAACTCTTTAGTGCCAAAGTGGACACTATATTGTGTCGCAAGAAGCTTTTGCAAACATTGTTGCAATACCGAGGCTTGACAACTTTTTGGTTTCAATTAACTCCTTTGGGTATCTGGAACCTTTATGACTTATTCAAGTAGGCCAAAGAGAGAGCATATCTGTGCTACAATAAGGCACTGCTGGGATTTGAACCCTAGGATCTCCTGTTTACTAGACAGGCACTTTAACCAACTAAGCCACAGCACCCTCTTAAATAGTTCTTCTTTTGAATCAAAGTAGGGGATATTCAGTTAGCTTTACCTGTGGAAGGAGGTAAAACAACCCGGGGAAGTGCGAGGGGCTGTTCATTAATGGGTCAGTTAATTAATGAACATTTCTGAGTTTTATTTTTCAGGCAAAATGTACTGGAGAATTGTCTTTTTCAGTCAGGATGGCCGAGCGGTCTAAGGCGCTGCGTTCAGGTCGCAGTCTCCTCTGCAGGCGTGGGTTCGAATCCCACTTCTGACAAATGGTGTTTTTCACTGTAACATTCAGTGAGACATGATCTTGGGAAAGAAATGTAAGCATATTGTTACAAGACAGCCCATGACCAAATCCAGTGTTGCAAGAGCTGTATTGGTTAAATGCTAAATGCTGCTGCTGACTTGGTTACTACAAAAAAAAGACACAGGAAAACCTACAAGGATCTACAAGGTGACTCTAAATAGACCGAGAAAAACAAGTATATGCGGACTGTCTTTTTATTTAGCCCAAACCAGTTCATTTTTTTTCACCTCTATTCTGCCCGGCAACAGTCGAAAAATAGTCATATCGAGTAAAGCAACACAACACAAATAACCTGGGTTTGGAACAGTAACATAATATTGTTAATATTGTGAAAAAAAGTCATCTTTTTCAATGATTACAGTTTTTTTCAGTTGCTAACACACTAAAATGACACGTACAGCACATGGTTAAAACACACCTGTTAGCTATCCTGGTTCCAAAATCCAACATGTAAGCTGCTGAAATGTCGGTTCTCCCAGGTTCCAAATGTTCAAACAATCCGTCATCCACATTTTTGACAGCGTTGGATTCAAAGAGGTGAGCAGAGTGGCGCAGCGGAAGCGTGCTGGGCCCATAACCCAGAGGTCGATGGATCGAAACCATCCTCTGCTAATTGTAAAAGCTTTGGGTCAGTAGGGTCCTTGTCCTTTCCATTCTTATTCAGAAGGAAACACGTTCACAAGACAAAGCATCCATTATCGAAAATGTTAAATTGCTTAACACTTTAGTGCCAAAGTGGACACTATATTGTGTCGCAAGAAGCTTTTGCAAACATTGTTGCAATACCGAGGCTTGACAACTTTTTGGTTTCAATTAACTCCTTTGGGTATCTGGAACCTTTATGACTTATTCAAGTAGGCCAAAGAGAGAGCATGTCTGTGCTACAATAAGGCACTGCTGGGATTTGAACCCAGGATCTCATGTTTACTAGACAGGCACTTTAACAAACTAAGCCACAGCACCCTCTTAAATAGTTCTTCTTTTGAATCAAAGTAGGGGATATTCCAGTTTGCTTTACCTGTGGAAGGAGGTAAAACAACCCCGGGAAGTGCGAGGGGCTGTTCATTAATGGGTCAGTTAATTAATGAACATTTCTGAGTTTTATTTTTCAGCCAAAATGGACTGGAGAATTGCCTTTTTCAGTCAGGATGGCCGAGCGGTCTAAGGCGCTGCGTTCAGGTCGCAGTCTCCTCTGGAGGCGTGGGTTCGAATCCCATTTCTGACAAATGGTGTTTTTCACTGTAACATTCAGTGAGACATGATCTTGGGAAAGAAATGTAAGCATATTGTTACAAGACAGCCCATGACCAAATCCAGTGTTGCAAGAGCTGTATTGGTTAAATGCTAAATGCTAAATGCTGCTGCTGACTTGGTTACTACAAAAAAAAGACACAGAGAAACCTACAAGGATCGACAAGGTGACTCTAAATAGACCGAGAAAAACAAGTATATGCGGACTTTGTTTTTATTTAGCCCAAACCAGTTCATTTCTTTTCACCTCTATTCTGCCCGGCAACAGTCGAAAAATAGTCATATCGAGTAAAGCAACACAACACAAGTAACCTGGGTTTGGAACAGTAACATAATATTGTTAATATTGTGAAAAAAAGTCATCTTTTACAATGATTACAGTTTTTTTTCAGTTGCTAACACACTAAAATGACACGTACAGCACATGGTTAAAACACACCTGTTAGCTATCCTGGTTCCAAAATCCAACATGTAAGCTGCTGAAATGTCGGTTCTCCCAGGTTCCAAATGTTCAAACAATCCGTCATCCACATTTTTGACAGCGTTGGATTCAAAGAGGTGAGCAGAGTGGCGCAGCGGAAGCGTGCTGGGCCCATAACCCAGAGGTCGATGGATCGAAACCATCCTCTGCTAATTCTAAAAGCTTTGGGTCAGTAGGGTCCTTGTCCTTTCCATTCTTATTCAGAAGGAAACACGTTCACAAGACAAAGCATCCATTATCGAAAATGTTAAATTGCTTAACTCTTTAGTGCCAAAGTGGACACGAAATTGTGTCGCAAGAAGTTTTTGCAAACATTGTTGCAATACCGAGGCTTGACAACTTTTTGGTTTCAATTAACTCCTTAGGGTATCTGGAACCTTTATGACTTATTCAAGTAGGCCAAAGAGAGAGCATGTCTGTGCTGCAAAAAGGCACTGCTGGGATTTAAACCCAGGATCTCCTGTTTACTAGACAGGCACTTTAACAAACTAAGCCACAGCACCCTCTTAAATAGTTCTTCTTTTGAATCAAAGTAGGGGATATTCCAGTTTGCTTTACCTGTGGAATGAGGTAAAACAACCCGGGGAAGTGCGAGGGGCTGTTCATTAATGGGTCAGTTAATTAATGAACATTTCTGAGTTTTATTTTTCAGGCAAAATGTACTGTAGAATTGTCTTTTTCAGTCAGGATGGCCGAGCGGTCTAAGGCGCTGCGTTCAGGTCGCAGTCTCCTCTGGAGGCGTGGGTTCGAATCCCACTTCTGACAAATGGTGTTTTTCACTGTAACATTCAGTGAGACATGATCTTGGGAAAGAAATGTAAGCATATTGTTACAAGACAGCCCATGACCAAATCCAGTGTTGCAAGAGCTGTATTGGTTAAATGCTAAATGCTAAATGCTGCTGCTGACTTGGTTACTACAAAAAAAAGACACAGAAAAACCTACAAGGATCGACAAGGTGACTCTAAATAGACCGAGAAAAACAAGTATATGCGGACTTTGTTTTTATTTAGCCCAAACCAGTTCATTTTTTTTCACCTCTATTCTGCCCGGCAACAGTCGACAAATAGTCATATCGAGTAAAGCAACACAACACAAGTAACCTGGGTTTGGAACAGTAACATAATATTGTTAATATTGTGAAAAAAAGTCATCTTTTACAATGATTACAGATTTTTTCAGTTGCTAACACACTAAAATGACACGTACAGCACATGGTTAAAACACACCTGTTAGCTATCCTGGTTCCAAAATCCAACACTGTAAGCTGCTGAAATGTCGGTTCTCCCAGGTTCCAAATGTTCAAACAATCCGTCATCCACATTTTTGACAGCGTTGGATTCAAAGAGGTGAGCAGAGTGGCGCAGCGGAAGCGTGCTGGGCCCATAACCCAGAGGTCGATGGATCGAAACCATCCTCTGCTAATTGTAAAAGCTTTGGGTCAGTAGGGTCCTTGTCCTTTACCATTCCTTATTCAGAAGGAAACACGTTCACAAGACAAAGCATCCATTATCGAAAATGTTAAATTGCTTAACATCTTTAGTGCCAAAGTGGACACTATAATTGTGTCGCAAGAAGCTTTTGCAAACATTGTTGCAATACCGAGGCTTGACAACTTTTTGGTTTCAATTAACTCCTTAGGGTATCTGGAACCTTTATGACTTATTCAAGTAGGCCAAAGAGAGAGCATGTCTGTGCTACAATAAGGCACTGCTGGGATTTGAACCCAGGATCTCATGTTTACTAGACAGGCACTTTAACAAACTAAGCCACAGCACCCTCTTAAATAGTTCTTCTTTTGAATCAAAGTAGGGGATATTCCAGTTTGCTTTACCTGTGGAATGAGGTAAAACAACCCGGGGAAGTGCGAGGGGCTGTTCATTAATGGGTCAGTTAATTAATGAACATTTCTGAGTTTTATTTTTCAGGCAAAATGTACTGTAGAATTGTCTTTTTTCAGTCAGGATGGCCGAGCGGTCTAAGGCGCTGCGTTCAGGTCGCAGTCTCCTCTGGAGGCGTGGGTTCGAATCCCACTTCTGACAAATGGTGTTTTTCACTGTAACATTCAGTGAGACATGATCTTGGGAAAGAAATGTAAGCATATTGTTACAAGACAGCCCATGACCAAATCCAGTGTTGCAAGAGCTGTATTGGTTAAATGCTAAATGCTAAATGCTGCTGCTGACTTGGTTACTACAAAAAAAAGACACAGAAAAACCTACAAGGATCGACAAGGTGACTCTAAATAGACTGAGAAAAACAAGTATATGCGGACTTTGTTTTTATTTAGCCCAAACCAGTTCATTTTTTTTCACCTCTATTCTGCCCGGCAATAGTCGAAAAATAGTCATATCGAGTAAAGCAACACAACACAAGTAACCTGGGTTTGGAATAGTAACATAATATTGTTAATATTGTGAAAAAAAGTCATCTTTTACAATGATTACAGATTTTTTCAGTTGCTAACACACTAAAATGACACGTACAGCACATGGTTAAAACACACCTGTTAGCTATCCTGGTTCCAAAATCCAACACGGAAGCTGCTGAAATGTCGGTTCTCCCAGGTTCCAAATGTTCAAACAATCCGTCATCCACATTTTTGACAGCGTTGGATTCAAAGAGGTGAGCAGAGTGGCGCAGCGGAAGCTATGCTGGGCCCATAACCCAGAGGTCGATGGATCGAAACCATCCTCTGCTAATTGTAAAAGCTTTGGGTCAGTAGGGTCCTTGTCCTTTCCATTCTTATTCAGAAGGAAACACGTTCACAAGACAAGCATCCATTATCGAAAATGTTAAATTGCTTAACACTTTAGTGCCAAAGTGGACACTATATTGTGTCGCAAGAAGCTTTTGCAAACATTGTTGCAATACCGAGGCTTGACAACTTTTTGGTTTCAATTAACTCCTTTGGGTATCTGGAACCTTTATGACTTATTCAAGTAGGCCAAAGGGAGAGCATATCTGTGCTACAATAAGGCACTGCTGGGATTTGCTACATCTGTAACAGCAGTGACTCTGCTGCTTGCATTTAAACAGATTGACCAGTTTATAACATTACTTTAGCCCTGATCAGAGCCCTGTTTTCTGGGTAGGACAGCGAGGTGCTGTACTCTGGGTCTATGGGTCTCTGAGACCCTGCTAACAGCAGTGATGTACACCGTCTAAAAACGACAATTATGACTGAATTAAAACAGTTTGACAGCATTTTAACACTCATGTAGCCATGTTTGCAGCCCTGTTCCCTGGGTAACAATTGAATTACCAACCTGTTGAATTAAAACATTTCCCACGGCTTTAAACACTAATATACCCATGATTCAGACAATTATTCCTGGGTAAATGTGTTATCTATTCACCCTGGTCCTGAATTAAAACAGTTCCCCCGACTTTAAACACTAATGTACCCATATTTTGCCTACTTATTCCTGGGTTAATATATAATCTTTTCCCCCTGGGTGTGTGTGGCACCATCTGATGGAACATTTGTGAAGTACACTAAAATCCAAAACTTTAATGTTTTTTATCTTAGCGAAATAATGGTTTAAGGACCCCAAGTTAATGATCATTTATGATTCTGCAGACGTTGTCTACACGTGTATCACAACGGCTTATTTTTAGAGTGATTTGGAAAACTCGGTTAGCGAGGTTTATTTTTGTCAATATGAGATGCACTGTTTTCATGTCCCATGTACATGTCTGTACATATGGCCTCACGCACTACTAACACAGAGTAATTGTGGAGGCCGTCCTCGAGAACAGACACCACCATAGTTGTCCCAGTCCAAACCCTCGCTGTGACCCTCACTTGGCTTTTCCACATCCCAGGCCACACCCTTTCCCCCAGCTGCGCTAGCATGGTTTGTGGCTCTCACCTGTGGCTTCTTTGGCATTGAGTCCAGAAAAGACCCCTGCTGCTGTGCTGCAGTTTGTGCCCTGTTGTAGCAAACACCTTGGTGGTGGCTTAAAGCCCACCTCTGCTACGCGCCGTTCGTTAGATGAGCCTGGTTATATTTAATAAAAGAAGGAATTCAAAACACCGGAATAAAGGTTATAACCAGGGGTGCACATAACTGGTACGCAGGTTTGCATGCGCGGCAACAATCTGAAATGCGTAACGTCACTTGTGTCACAACGCGCCTTTGCGTACCTGATAGGTCATCAAAACAAAACACATATTTCGCCTACACATGTTTCTTGTCAATACTCAGTGGAGTAAATTATTAGACATGTCCAAAAAAAGCAAAGACATTAAGCAGCCACTTTGCCGTTTCGCTCCCTGCTAAAATCTTCAGATTTTCTATGACTGATTGAACTGGGTGCTGGCCGTGCCGCGCAGGACATAACCGACGGACCTGTGAAGCTTCACAGGAGGCAGAGGCTTAGATCACTGGACGACAGAGTTGGTCGCCGTGTGCACAGACGGAGCTGCTGTTAACGTCGGTGTGTACAACAGAATTGTACCAAAACTACGTCAACTGGCTGCGGTGGGAGACTCCCCTGTGCACATTCTGTGCCCCGCGCACACACTGGAGAACTGCGCAAAATCAGCTGATCACAACGTTCACGCTCTGTGGTCAAGCTGCTGCAGTTTTATTTACAACAAAGTGGAGTAAAACACACAGCTGCAAACTTACTCAGGCTGTTAATGGAAGAGTTTGAAATCAGACAGAGGTGGAAGAAGTGTTACTCAAGTAAAATTAGAAAAGTATTATCATCAAAATCTAGTTAAAGTAGCGACAGTAAAAGTAGTCATTTTGCAGATTGGTCCATTTCATAATAATGTATATGATATGTTTTATAATTATTGATCATTAAAGTGTTTAAAAATTAGTTTGAATGACTTTGTATACTGCAGGGTAGCTTGTGGATTTACTCCAGGTGGAACTAAAGTCTGATTTAACACTTGATTATATTTTCACATCATTCATCCACATCTGTAAAGTAACTAAAGGTATTAAATAAATGTAGTGGAAGAAAAGTACATGATTTACCTCTGAACTGTAGTGGAGTAGAAGTACAAAGTAGCATAAAATAGAAATACTCAAGTAAACTACAAGTATCTTAAATTGTACCTAAGTACAGTACTTGAATAAGTGTACTTTGTTACTTCCCACCTCTGAAATCAGATATGACTTCAAGTCATTTCTTAGTATTTGATCCTTCAACTTGGCCTCAGGAAATGCAAGGACTTCACAGTTTTGGCAACAAGTTTTGGAGAAAGCAAATTGGAGGCTTACAAAGAGACAGGGAGGTGCATCTTCATCATCTTCATCATCTAGCATGCAAGAAGTGTAAATAGAGGACAGTGAAGGAGACACTGAGGAGGACAGTGAGGAAGACTGCACTTATTAACACCACGCTTCATGTGGGGTGAGTACCAAACACTGTCTCCTGGTACTCATCTGAGTAACTCACTCAAAAAGTTATGTGCACACCTGGTTATAACAATAATCTGATTTTACTGGTAAAAAAAAGTTTACAGAGTACTCTGGACTTCCAAGTTCTACTGCCGTGCAATACAGGTATTGGGACCAGCCAGTCAGAAACAGGAAGCATTTTTCATACATAAACAACAGTATTCATATCCATATTTTGGGGCGGAGATGTGTCGACTCTTCCTTCCCATTTTACTCCGAAGCAAATCAGAGAGTCCGTGGGGAGGAGCTGTGTGAGCTGCTCACTCCCCCAGGTCTTTTTACTGGTTGGATTCACTTCTGGTCAGGTCCAATACAGCGAATCAGAGTTCTGGGAAAAAGTATGTTTTCTTCTGAGCAGAGCGTGAGATTCGGAAGTACACAAGGACAGAGTCAATCTTATCTCTGCACCTGTATTCACTCCTTTACTTTCCCAAGGAATATTTCACACAAACTATTCTTTCCCAGACAACCAAACATTGTACACAGATATATTGATGCCCAGAAAGGACCTTGAAAAGAATATGTGTGTGTGCTGGTGGGAGGAGGTGTATGTGTGTGTAACAGGATCTCTGGGTCAGTGACTTGTAAGTGAGAAGACAATATATATATATGGGATTACTTAAAACAGTTCAAACAATACATGTTCACTAAAATACAATTCAAAATAATACATGTTTACTTCAATACAGTTTAGAACCATATCTGTTTACTTTAGCCCCCGATTGGAACTTATCTCTCGTAACAGAGGCACTGCGTAACTGGGTTAACCCTAACCCTTTTCTTGTCTTTCACAAACTCAGAATGCTCAGCCAAACGGCCAAGCCTACCAAAAATAGGTTGAACTCGTAGGTGTTCCTCTCCACTGAAGTCTTTAGTAAAAGGCGAAAGACTTATACGCTTTGAAGAGAAACCAGAGTAATTGTGGAGGCCGTCCTCGAGAACAGACACCACCATAATTGTCCCAGTCCAAACCCTCGCGGTGACCCTCACTTGGCTTTTCCACATCCCAGGCCACACCCTTTCCCCCAGCTGCGCTAGCATGGTTTGTGGCTCTCACCTGTGGCTTCTTTGGCATTGAGTCCAAAAAAGACCCCTGCTGCTGTGCTGCAGTTTGTGCCCCCGATTGGAACCTATCTCTTTAGTAATACGCTTTAGTTGTGTGGGATGTTATACGTGCTGACTCCGTGGCATTAGAAAACACTAGTTTGATGCTAAACATCACATCCATTTAAGGGAGGAACACTAGAATGTCTTTATGGATATAGAGCTTATAATGAAATATAGAAGCGTGGTTGCTTGAAAAACAGTCTTTGTTGGCTGAACTTTTCGCCTCAACTGCCGTATGGTGGCTCAGCTTTATAATTCAACATTGGTGGTTCAGTGGTAGAATTCTCACCTGCCACGTGGGAGACCCGGGTCCGATTCCCGGCCAATGCAATAGACAGTTCTTTGTTGTCTGAAAATAAAGTACAATGCCTAAACCTCTTGGACTCTGCTACAGCAAACACACAGGTCTTTGGAGTGTACAAGTAAAGAGGGATGTTCTCCGTGCCGACTCCTATTGATTTGAGAACTCAGTAAGATGCTTGACATCAAATCACTGTAAGGGATGACCAGTGGACTGTTTCCCTTCTTAAATGACTTAGAGCATATAGCATATCTGTTGAAAAATCCACCTTGTTGACCGTGCTGTTGACCTCGCCAGCGTAGTGGTAGTTACGATGTCTTGTGAATGTGGGCGAATGAGTGGTAGAATCTTTGTAAGCTAAGAGGAAAACTAGGTTCCCATTCTCTGCAAATGCAACATAGCTTCACTGTTGTTTGGAATCTGTACTTGCACACAATTAGAGAGTAAAGCTATTGGGTGACTCTAGGCATTGAGTCCAAAAAAGACCCCTGCTGCTATGCTGCAGTTTGTGCCCCCGATTGGACAAAAACACAAAATACTGTATAAAACAAGACAAGCAACCTCACTTTTACTTAACTGGAAGTTCTGAGTACTGCTTCCACCTCTGCTTGTTAGGAATCGGGATTTAATTTAGAAAAATCATTACAAATTGGCAATGAGGAACGCTTCACGAATTTGCGTGTCATCCTTGCGCCCAGGGGGCGAGGATAATCGGGGCTGCTCAGTCCCACTTTAGCCCCGCCCCTCCCGTTCATTTCTTATGGCATTCTCACTTTAATCTTGTGTCCACCCATTGGTTGTCCCACTGTCGTTTCATTGAAACGGGGAGGAGCGGGGAGGAGTTTTCACTCAAAGTTTCCAGGCTTCATTTACAACTGAGCGGTTTTTGAAAAGGTAAGATACCCTCCGCGAGACAGTCCGTTATAATGTAATATAACAGTAACAGATGAATGGGAATGTATTTGTTGTCCTCTGCTATTACAGTAGATGAATGCCAATGTGTTGTCTTTTAACGTTCGCGCATATTCGCATTGGTAAAAAGTTTCCGCTAAACCGAGGCTTTACGCCGGCAACACACCGGAGCTTTCTGGCCGTTGAAATCCGTAAATACTTGTCATTTAATGCTTATTACTATGTGCTAACGTTTATGAAGTTAACATTTATATGCACCATTCGTGATTAAAAGCTGCCACTCCGCCAGGTACAGTCTTAGAACTGCGGCAACAACATGCATTGCTCCTGCACTTTGTTAGATGCAAACATGTAACGCTTTTTACTTTGCACTAACGTATATGTTCATAAAGTTAATGCTTACATCCGTTCACAGATGTGGACGGAGGGTTAACAGTCATAGACACTTGGCTATTTAATGAAGTACTGTAATAACTAAAGTTAACATTTATATGAAGGCCATCATTCATTTAAAGTCAGACCTCTGAGGTTACTGTTGAGCTGATGGAAAAGTGTTGTCTAACATTATTACATGATAGCACTAAGATAGCATTCTCTTTTCAATCAGAACCAGCTTTTACTCATGTTATTTTTATGTACACTGTAGGTGTCATGGCTGCACCCTGACTGATGGAGGAGACCCTCTTCTCCCCTGCAGGTTGTGGAGGAACGTCTTAAGAGAAACTGATAAATGATTCAAGACTAACAATACAATGTAACAGTGTAAAAGGCAATCAGAGTATATGACTATATGTTTTTTTTTAATGATTATAGGATCATTTGACACAGGTGACCAAGAAGCTGGCGGGAGCAGACGCTGGTACCGACACTGAATAATCAGAGCCTCTCCCCTTCAGGATCCTGCTGGTCTCTGCCTGTACACCAAGACGGGACAGCTGACCCGGGGGGGGTGTTTCTGCCCGTCTACCGCTGTGCCCGCGGCTCCACGTCCCTGGAGTCCTTCCACCTGCACCTCCACAGGTTCATCCCGGGTGAGGCACCGTGCTCTAAGAGTTTTACACTTTCTCTCTCTCCCTGGGTGTAAAATCCTGACGTTTGTGTGTCATGTTGCAGGCTCCTCTGCGAGGGGGACATTCCTACAGATGTTCCTGTTGGAGGGGCTCACGAGGTGGAACGAGGACCGGGGAAAGGCGGCAGCGGGGGGGGGCCGGCATCAACTGCTACAGCGGCCAGCAGCAGTACACTCTCCACCAGCTCACGCAGCAGTTCTTCCACACCACGCTGGTGGAGAGCAACGTGAAGCCGCTGCAGTACACAGGTGATACTTCAGACTCAGAGCCGATGCTTCTGGAAGGTTTCTGTTTGAGAACATCAGAACAAGGTGAAGAACAACTGATATTAAGAATTTAGTTACTCTTTTCTTCCTCAGGTGAGCTCATCGGGATCAGTTACCTGTACAATCAGACGGGAAAGGTTCTGCAGCCCCTCCCTGATGATCCCGATGTGCCCGATGACAGCGAGGAGGTGACTGTTGAAGAGGAGGAGGAGGAGGAGGAGGAGGAAGAGGAAGAGGAAGAGGAGGAGGAGGAGGAGGAGGAGGAGGAGGAGGAGGAGGAGGAGGAGGAGGAGGGATATGACAGGCAGGGTGGAGGATGAAGAAGGCCTGGTGTAATAATAATATAATATCTAAGACATCTACACTAATTTCAAAACAATTAATGCACACTGCCAGAGGCAGTTTAATATAGTCACACAAATTCTGTGTTTTATATTTAATAATTACAAAAGAAATAAAGCTATAATAACTAACCTAAATGTAGAGACTCGCACTCTTAATTCAACTAAATTATAATATATATATATATATTATTATAATAATAATTATAATTGTTGTCTGAGAGGAGATCCAAACCCGGACCTCCCGCAGGAAGGAGCAAGGCTTACCTGTCTTCGCCACCCTGCCGCTTGAACATGATTGAGGACAAGTCTGCTATATTGATTTCTCAGTCTGTCTTTTCCAAAGGCTGCGAATCTATATAGATTTCTCAGTACAGAAACGGGACATTTATTATATATAAATAATTATTTAATAATAATAATATAATAATATAATATCTGACACATCCACTATAATTTCAAAACAATTAATTCACACTGCCAGAGGCTGGTTTTGAACTGGGACCTCCCACGCCAAGGGGCTAAACTTATCAACCAACGCCACCCTGTCGCCTAAAGCTCATTGAGCATAAGTCTCCTATATAGTACAGTAACGGGACATTTCCCTTTCTTTTTCTCCATCAAAAATGAAAAAGGATCCATCAAATCACATCTACAGATCAAGACGAAGCGAATGGAAGTACTCCCAGACGCCTAGCATGTGAGAATGTTTGCGAAAAACGTGTGTGAAATGTCCGAAAACTGAGCAATGTCTGTGAATCTATAGATTTCTCAGTAGAGAAACGGGACATTTATCTGTCTTTTCCACCCTCAAAATTAACAAATGATCCATCAAATAACATCTACAGATCAAGACGAAGCGAATGGAAGTACTCCCGGAGACCAAGCGTGGGGAAATGTTTGCGAAAAACGTGTGTGAAACTGGTGACCTGAGGAGAAAGGAGGATGAGATTCACAGCCATAGCTCAGTTTTTGGACACTTCACATACGTTTTTCGCAAACATTTTCACATGCTAGGTGTCCGGGAGTACTTCCATTAGCTTCGTCTTGATCTGTAGGTGTGATTTGATGGATCGTTTCTCCATTTTGAGGGTGGATAAGACAGATAAATGTCCCGTTTCTCTACTGAGAAATCTATAGATTCACAGACATTGGTTTGTTTTCGGACATTTCACACACGTTTTTCGCAAACATTTCCCCACGCTAGGTCTACGGGAGTACTTCCATTCGCTTCGTCTTGATCTGTAGATGTGATTTGATGGATCGTTTTTCATTTTTGATGGAGAAAAGAAAGGGAAATGTCCCGTTATTGTACTATATAGGAGACTTATGCTCAATGAGCTTTAGGCGACAGGGTGGCGTTGGTTGATAAGTTTTGCCCCTTGGCGTGGGAGGTCGGGGTTCGAAACCAACCTCTGGCAGTAGGAATTAATTGTTTTGAAATTATAGTGGATGTCTCAGATATTATATTGTTATATTATTATTATTAAATAATTATTTTTTTTGCTCATTGAGTAATAACTGTAATAATAATATAATATCTAAGACATCTACACTAATTTCAAAACAATTAATGCACACTGCCAGAGGCAGTTTAATATAGTCACACAAATTCTGTGTTTTATATTTAATAATTACAAAAGAAATAAAGCTATAATAACTAACCTAAATGTAGAGACTCGCACTCTTAATTCAACTAAATTATAATATATATATAATATATTATTATAATAATAATTATAATTGTTGTCTGAGAGGAGATTCGAACCCAGACCTCCCGCAGCAAGGAGCAAGGCTTACCCGTCTTCGCCACCCTGCCGCTTGAACATGATTGAGGACAAGTCTGCTATATTGATTTCTCAGTCTGTCTTTTCTAAAGGCTGCGAATCTATATAGATTTCTCAGTACAGAAACGGGACATTTATTATATATAAATAATTATTTAATAATAATAATATAATATCTGACACATCCACTTTAATTTCAAAACAATTAATTCACACTGCCAGAGGCTGGTTTTGAACCTGGACCTCCCACGCCAAGGGGTGAAACTTATCAACCAACGCCACCCTGTCGCCTAAAGCTCATTGAGCATAAGTCTCCTATATAGTACAGTAACGGGACATTTCCCTTTCTTTTTCTCCATCAAAAATGAAAAAGGATCCATCAAATCACATCTACAGATCAAGACGAAGCGAATGGAAGTACTCCCAAGCGCCTCGCATGTGAGAATGTTTGCGAAAAACGTGTGTGAAATGTCCGAAAACGGAGCAATGTCTGTGAATCTATAGATTTCTCAGTAGAGAAACGGGACATTTATCTGTCTTTTCCACCCTCAAAATTAACAAATGATCCATCAAATAACATCTACAGATCAAGACGAAGCGAATGGAAGTACTCCCGGAGACCAAGCGTGGGGAAATGTTTGCGAAAAACGTGTGTGAAACTGGTGACCTGAGGAGAAAGGAGGATGAGATTCACAGCCATAGCTCAGTTTTTGGACACTTCACACACGTTTTTCGCAAACATTTTCACATGCTAGGTGTCCGGCAGTACTTCCTTTAGCTTCGTCTTGATCTGTAGGTGTGATTTGATGGATCGTTTCTCCATTTTGAGGGTGGATAAGACAGATAAATGTCCCGTTTCTCTATTGAGAAATCTAGATTCACAGACATTGCTCCGTTTTCGGACATTTCACACACGTTCTTCGCAAACATTTCCCCACGATAGGTCTACGGGAGTACTTCCCTTCGCTTCGTCTTGATCTGTAGGTGTGATTTGATGGATCGTTTTTCCATTTTGAGGGTGGATAAGACAGATAAATGTCCCGTTTCTCTACTGAGAAATCTATAGATTCACAGACATTGCTCCGTTTTCGGACATTTCACACACGTTTTTCGCAAACATTTCCCCAGGCTAGGTCTACGGGAGTACTTCCATTCGCTTCGTCTTGATCTGTAGATGTGATTTGATGGATCGTTTTTCATTTTTGATGGAGAAAAAGAAAGGGAAATGTCCCGTTATTGTACTATATAGGAGACTTATGCTCAATGAGCTTTAGGCGACAGGGTGGCGTTGGTTGATAAGTTTTGCCCCTTGGCGTGGGAGGTCGGGGTTCGAAACCAACCTCTGGCAGTAGGAATTAATTGTTTTGAAATTATAGTGGATGTCTCAGATATTATATTGTTATATTATTATTATTAAATAATTATTTTTTTTGCTCATTGAGTAATAACTGTAATAATAATATAATATCTAAGACATCTACACTAATTTCAAAACAATTAATGCACACTGCCAGAGGCAGTTTAATATAGTCACACAAATTCTGTGTTTTATATTTAATAATTACAAAAGAAATAAAGCTATAATAACTAACCTAAATGTAGAGACTCGCACTCTTAATTCAACTAAATTATAATATATATATAATATATTATTATAATTGTTGTCTAAGAGGAGAATCAAACCCGGACCTCCCGCAGCAAGGAGCAAGGCTTACCCGTCTTTGCCACCCTGCCGCTTGAACATGATTGAGGACAAGTCTGCTATATTGATTTCTCAGTCTGTCTTTTCTAAAGGCTGCGAATCTATATAGATTTCTCAGTACAGAAACGGGACATTTATTATATATAAATAATTATTTAATAATAATAATATGATATCTGACACATCCACTTTAAATTCAAAACAATTAATTCACACTGCCAGAGGCTGGTTTTGAACCCGGACCTCCCACGCCAAGGGGTGAAACTTATCAACCAACGCCACCCTGTCGCCTAAAGCTCATTGAGCATAAGTCTCCTATATAGTACAGTAACGGGACATTTCCCTTTCTTTTTCTCCATCAAAAATGAAAAAGGATCCATCAAATCACATCTACAGATCAAGACGAAGCGAATGGAAGTACTCCCAGACGCCTCGCATGTGAGAATGTTTGCGAAAAACGTGTGTGAAATGTCCGAAAACGGAGCAATGTCTGTGAATCTATAGATTTCTCAGTAGAGAAACGGGACATTTATCTGTCTTTTCCACCCTCAAAATTAACAAATGATCCATCAAATAACATCTACAGATCAAGACGAAGCGAATGGAAGTACTCCCGGAGACCAAGCGTGGGGAAATGTTTGCGAAAAACGTGTGTGAAACTGGTGACCTGAGGAGAAAGGAGGATGAGATTCACAGCCATAGCTCAGTTTTTGGACACTTCACACACGTTTTTCGCAAACATTTTCACATGCTAGGTGTCCGGGAGTACTTCCTTTAGCTTCGTCTTGATCTGTAGGTGTGATTTGATGGATCGTTTCTCCATTTTGAGGGTGAATAAGACGGATAAGGGAATGCTCTGGTTTTTGGACAAAATTAACATGGGATCACTCCCGTCACCGGACGTACTTCGTCTCACTGGAATAGTAACGGTCATAGTGAATATAAAATCGTCCCCATGTATCCGGCCAATGACGGGAGAGTTTTGAAAGAGACCAAACACTGTTCCATACATTTAAAAACACTTAAACAATTAAACAATGTTTACCTGCCAACAAGCAGCAGTGTGCTGTCATTTCAAACATGTTACCCCACTGTTTAACACAGTTTTACCTGTGTTTTGAAGACTCTTTCCTGGGTCAATGTGTCCTCTTTCTCCCCCCCTGGGTGTGTGTGAGACAAGTCAAGTGAGTCAGCCTGCCAACAAGCAGCAGTGTGCTGTCATTTCAAACATGTTACCCCACTGTTTAACACAGTTTTACCTGTGTTTTGAAGACTCTTTCCTGGGTCAATGTGTCCTCTTTCTCCCCCCCTGGGTGTGTGTGAGACAAGTCAAGTGAGTCAGGCTGCCAAACAAGCAGCAGTGTGCTGTCATTTCAAACATGTTACCCCACTGTTTAACACAGTTTTACCTGTGTTTTGAAGACTCTTTCCTGGGTCAATGTGTCCTCTTTCTCCCCCCCTGGGTGTGTGTGAGACAAGTCAAGTGAGTATGCCTGCCAACAAGCAGCAGTGTGTTGTCATTTCAAACATGTTACCCCACTGTTTAACACAGTTTTACCTGTGTTTTGAAGACTCTTTCCTGGGTCAACGTGTGCTCACCAGGGGCACGAGAATACCCTCCACAGAAGGGGTCGTGGTTCCGTGAAGAAGGCCGAATTTGGGTGCTCATAGGCAGCCTGCTGCAGAGTCATTTTCAGGCTCCTCTCCACAATTGTCCCCCTAAAATGATTTAAAATCATTATTTTTGCATTTAAATGCATTTATTCTATCATTTATATGGTTCCCCAACACAATGCACATAGTCTGGAGCTCACTGGGGTCCTGCATATAATTTAATCAGGCGTTTTAACACTTTTTCCCATGAAAATGATTTTTAATCACTATCATGGGGCTATGAAAATAAAATTCCGGGTAATGCAGAGCACAAGTGCACCTTTTACTATTTAAATGTATTTGTATTATATATATTTGGGCTAGAAAGGTGACCTCTCTGGGTGATTTAGTCAGTTTATGGAGCTTAGCCCACAAATCCTGGATGATCCAGGCCGAATTTGGGTGCTCATAGGCGGCCTGCCAGGCGCCCCCACCCGTGGAAAGCAAAAAAAATTGAAGAAAACGCTAATTATAACTTAAAATAATCAAAAATGAAGTTTTGAAAAATTGTCAAAAAAATGACAGAGTGCCAACGGGAGAAGGGGCCAGACTATTGGCGCTTCGGGCCGATTTTTCCCCTTCTCCGATGGTTGGTACGAGGGATAAGGGAATGCTCTGGTTTTTGGACAAAATTAACATGGGATCACTCCCGTCACCGGACGTACTTCGTCTCACTGGAATAGTAACGGTCATAGTGAATATAAAATCGTCCCCATGTATCCGGCCAATGACGGGAGAGTTTTGAAAGAGACAAAACACTGTTCCATACATTTAAAAACACTTAAACAATTAAACAATGTTTACCTGCCAACAAGCAGGCAGTGTGCTGTCATTTCAAACATGTTACCCCACTGTTTAACACAGTTTTACCTGTGTTTGAAGACTCTTCCTGGGTCAATGTGTCCTCTTTCTCCCCCCCCTGGGT